>NC_066861.1:19659919-19964252 GCF_025177605.1 Cucumis melo
AAAAATCATAGAGAGGAAGAGAAGAAAGACGATGAAAATGAAGGACAAACCTGAAATATTTAAAAAAAATAAGTAGCTTCATGAGCTTTTTAATTTTGTTACACGGGTCATAAATTTGCTGGTTTGTTATATTTATGAAAATTAACTAATAATAAACATGTCAACTTGTTAAAAAAACATTATAATTACTATAAATATAATATAGGTTAATTTTCATAAATATAAAAAAACATAAAAATATTTACGGCCCGTTTAGCAAAATCGAAAAGTTCATGAAGCCGCCATTTTTTTAAATATATCAGGTTTGTTCTTGCCGCTTTTGAATTTCCACGGCTCCAATTTCTTTCTTCTTCCTTTTCATCTTCTTTCTTCTCTTCTTCTTCCGCAATTTTTCTTTTATATATATTTTTTTAAATCATGATTATTATTCTACGATTATTATTTATTCTTTCTTTTATATATTTCTTTTTTCACTTCTTCAAATTCCTACTTGGTAAACGATCCTCGTCACCTCTCATATATTTCATCTTTCAAATTTAAACGATCATGTACCAAAGCTAAATGATCTTTGTTCAAGATCGTGTACCAAATATAAAGGATTTTGGTACATAATCTTGAACCATGATTGTTTAGATTTGGTATGCGATCGTGTATTATTTCCTACACGATCGTATATTATTTCCTACACGATCGTGTATTATAATTGTTTAGAAGAAGAATTACACTCACGTGTGTGACCAATTAATCACGTGTTGTCTAGAATATTTTTGATATTTTTTATTGTGGACCAGTGGACTTCTTTTGTATTTGAAATTGTTCAATATAAAGTAAATATTTTATTGATTTTTTATATTCTTTAAAAAAACCTTTATAATATAAATAATGGTAAAGTATTTATCCATTAATTCCTTAATTTTATTTAAAAACATTTAGAATTATTTATTGTCATTTTGACATTTTATCAAAATATGTATCTAATATTTTGTATGGATGGTTCAGCACACTGAGTAGAGTAAACTAAGTCTAGAGTTAATGTGTTGAAATTATTACATTTTTGTTTGAGTTGTGAAAGTGTAAGATAAAGTTTCTTGACTATAGTAAAAAGTAAATTAAGATGAAAAAATAAGTTCATAGATAAAAAAAAAATATTTAAAAAATATGAAAAAGATAGAATTACTCAATACTTTAGTTATATTTACCGTTGAAATATTTTTAGGTCTAAATTGATAGACTTGTAATAATTTAATTTATGGTCCTAATTGGATACAATTTCCAAAATTAAAGATTTAAGTGTAACGACCCAACTCCTTATACTGAATCGAAGTCATTACCAAATATAGAACAAGTGGTTTAAGTCACAAAAAAATTTCAAAACGCATACGGTTTAAGAAATTTTATTTATAAAATTTAAACAAGGTAGTCATGCAAAAATGTAAAAGCGTTCTGAAATCCTACTCGGGCCCTATCTACATAAAAGATGGTAAGTGATGAAAAGTACTCAAATTCAAATGCGAAAATCTGAAATAAGAATAAGCGGAAGCGGTAGTCCCTATGGCCCTCCACGGTCTCACTTCGGGTCGCTCGCCAGCTTGCCCTTGCCCTTGCCCCGTCCTCTACCTGAAAACATAAAACGAAGAGAGTGAGTATAAAAATACTCAGTAAGGGACCCACTACTAGTCCCACTAGGTGCCTGTTAACTTCCTGTTAGAGTCCTGATAACTGGTACCCAATCTCTGGCACGTTCCCGAACACGTGCAATCATGCGCTCCCGTAGGAACGTAACTCTGGTCTTCGGTGCCCCGGGGGACACCTAGGACAGTCGGGATGCGAGGACCCCGTCGAGTCACTCGAGTCATATCTATATCCATGCTAGACTGGCGTCCCGTCGGACCACACAGTCCTCAATAGGTGGTGATCCCGAAGGACACCCATGCAGGTACGACTCTAACAGATCAAGCTAACAGGTACCCTAATGGCAGTATACATACACATGGCATCAGCATATAACATATCATATAAATCATCTCTGCCCTCTCCGTCTCGAAATTCGTCGTATAGCTATAACAGCTCTCGCCACACATAACAGGCTATAGTGTAACCATACCGTCATTTACATCATACTAACATTGATTTCAGGCATCGTTCCGTCCAATCCTCAACATGCAAAATTGGAGTATACATCATCTCATATTTCTAAGCATGGAGCTAGTAGTAGAATCTCTTACCTGGAGATTTACTTGTAGAGTCCTAACCGCGAGGCAGTACGCTTTCCAAGCGACGAGGTCCTAACTGTTTAATATGCCAAAATTCGTAATTAGGTCGCCAACGATTAACGGTTCAAGACTCATTCGAAATGACTTACCCTAGAAGGAGATTGCAGTGCTCAAGCCCCTACTGAAGAAATCCCCCGCTGCAGCAGTTACTTGGTCCAAGACGTCCCTTAAGGAAAAATGATCTAATTTAATTCCAAATTAAATTAACTAGTGCCCAAAATATTGAATCTTACTGGATAATGCCAAAATAATTGATTTAATTACCAAAAATTAGGTGGACGGAGCCAAATTAGGCTTGGCGGCTCGGCTGGAAGGAGACAGAGATTGGCTCGGCTCGGCTTGGCGCAAGGATCTTGCGCGTGCGGCTCGGCTCGCGTCAGCAAGGAGGCGCGGCTCGGCTTGCAGTGCAGGCGGCGCGGCGCGGCTTGTGGTGCAGACCGGCGCGGCTCGTGGCGTGGGATGGGCGCGCGCGGGCTCGGCTTGCGACTCGGAGCGGGCGTGCGCGAGCGTGGAGCGGGTTCGGTTTCGGGCGAGCGGGCGCGGGTCGGTTTCGGGCGAGCGGGCGCGGATCGGTTTCGGGTTCGGGCGTCGGCCGAAACGTGGGTTCGGCTTCGACGGCTGGAGGCACGCGCGGCGGATCGGCTTCGAGTGGCGGCTGCGGGAGACGGCTGTGCGCGGATCGAAGCGGCTCCCTTCGGCTCGATCGGAGCGGCGCGGCTGGTTGGCTTCGGCTGTCTCGACGAGTTCCGGCTGCGCTGCGTCGGATCTACGCGGCGCGGCGTGGCTGGCTGCAGATACGGCGCTCGGCTGCGCGGATGAGGAGCGGCTCCGGATTCGGCTTGCAGACGCGGCGCGGCTGGGATGGTGGTTCGGCTCTACTACGGCCGGCTCCGAGGGTTATTTTGCAGCTGGCGGCGGTGGCGTGCGGCGGCGTGCGGCGGCGGCGGAGAGTGGCGGCGGCTATGGTGGGAGCAAAGTGGGGCTAGGGTTTTCTTGGGAAGGTGATGAGTTTCACGCCTCCCAATGCCCCCTTTTTAAAAGAATAAAAGAATAATAAAAAATAAAATAAAATCCACACCAATTTACTTTCTTTTCTTCTTTTATTATTAATTTCTTTTCTACTTTAGTCCAATGGCAACTCTCCTCTCTCTCTCTTCATTAAGGCCACCATTGACCCTTTCCAAGGCATCAATTAATTTGTTGCTTCACAATTAATTAATTTATTTCACCCTTAAACCTCAACAATTAAATACCCAACCAAGGAAAATTTTAACCTTAATTAAGTGTAAGTCAAAATAAATCTCATTTCATAACCACTTAAAAAAAAAATGAAATACTCTTGAGGTGAACAATGGAACTCTAATCTACTGGGGCGTTACAACCTTCCCTCCTAAAAAAAAACTTTCGTCCTCGAAAGTTCTAATCCTCGAACAGCTCGGGGTACTGGGCTCTCATATCCTCTTCTTTCTCCCACGTGGCCTCTTCCACTCCATGGTTCTGCCAAAGGATTTTGACCAGTGGAATTTCTCGACTGCGAAGCTTCTTGACCTCCCTTGCCAAGACCTTGACAGGCTGCTCCTCGTAGCTCAAGTTCTCGCTAATCTGCAGTGGTTCGAAGTCCACCACATGTGTTGGGTCTGCGACATATTTCCTCAGCATGGAGATATGGAATACGTCGTGCACTGCAGCAAAAGATGGGGGTAGCGCCAAGCGGTAAGCCACGGGGCCAATCCGCTCCAATATCCCGAACGGCCCTACGAAGCGTGGACTCAGCTTCCCCTTCTTCGCGAACCTCAGAACACCCTTCATGGGTGCAACCTTCAGAAAGACCATATCTCCCACTTCAAACTCGAGGTCCTTACGTCGTACATCAGCGTAACTCTTCTGTCTGCTCTGGGCTGTCAGCATACGAGCTCGGATCTTCTGTATGGCTGCGTTGGTCGTCTGCACTAACTCGGGGCCTAGCATCCTTTGCTCTCCAACCTCGCCCCAGCTGACAGGGGATCTACAGCACTTGCCATACAGAGCCTCGAACGGTGCCATACCGATGGTAGCCTGGTAGCTGTTGTTGTAGGCAAACTCCATCAGATGCAGATGGGAGTCCCAACTTCCTGAAAACTCTAGTACGCAGGCTCGCAGCATGTCTTCCAAAATCTGGTTCAGCCTCTCTGTCTGACCGTCAGTCTGAGGGTGGAATGCCGTGCTGAAGTCCAACCTCGTACCTAGTGCAAGTTGAAGTCCTTTCCAGAACTTCGATGTGAAACGGGCGTCTCTGTCTGAAATGATGGATACGGGTACTCCATGTAGTCTCACAATCTCTGTCATATATAGCTGCCCCCACTTACTAGCAGTGTAAGTGGATTTCCCTGGCACGAAATGGGCCGACTTCGTGAGTCTGTCGACCACAACCCAGATCACCGTGTAGCCCCTTAGGGTCTTGGGCAGTCCCGTAATAAAATCCATCGACACACTCTCCCACTTCCACTCTGGCACACTCAAGGGTTGCAACAACCCTGCTGGATGCTGCCTAGGTGCCTTCACCTGCTGGCACACCAAGCATCTACTGACAAAGTCTGCCACATCCCTCTTCATGCCCCTCCACCAATAGACACTCCTTAAGTCCTGGTACATCTTCGTACTCCCAGGGTGCATGGTAAACGGGAAACTGTGGGCCTCAGTCAAAAGCTCCGTCTTAACTGCGCTGTCTTCCGGCACACACAGGCGTCCCTCAAACATAAGGCCACCGTCAGAGGATATGGAGAAGTCTTCGCCTTCCTCTGTCTCTACCACGCGACGCTTCTCTGCCAAGTAAGGATCATTCAGCTGAGCAGCAATGATCTTTTGCCTCAAGGTTGGCTGAACTGTCCACTGAGCCAACTGTGCGGTAACCTCACCTACTGAGACTGCAATCTCGGCTCTCTCAAAATCTCTGAGTAAGGGGGTCTGCTTGGTGATTAGCACTGCTGAATGTGCCACTTTCCTACTCAGCGCGTCAGCCACTACATTTGCTTTGCCTGGGTGGTATAGGATCTCGCAGTCGTAGTCTTTCACCAACTCGAGCCACCTCCTCTGCCTCATGTTCAACTCCTTCTGAGTGAAGAAGTACTTCAGGCTCTTATGGTCGGTGTAAATCTGAATCTTCTCACCGTACAGATAGTGCCTCCATATCTTCAGTGCAAAGACTACAGCTGCCAACTCCAAGTCATGGGTAGGGTAGTTCTGCTCATGGATCTTCAACTGGCGGGAGGCATAAGCAACTACCTTACCTTGCGGCATCAGGACACAGCCCAGTCCCTTCTTGGAGGCGTCACTATAGATTACAAAGTTTCCCGAACCATCGGGCACTGTCAGGACCGGTGCAGTCACTAGCTTCTGTTTGAGCTCCTGAAAGCTCCTCTCGCATGCTGGGCTCCAGACAAAAGGGGTTCCCTTTCTGGTCAACTGGGTCAACGGGCTGGCCATACGTGAGAAGTCTTCCACGAACCTCCTGTAGTAACCTGCCAAGCCCAGAAAACTTCGAATTTCACTAACCGTGGACGGTCGAGTCCAGTTGGTCACCGCTTCAATCTTTGCGGGATCTACTGAAACTCCCTCACTGGAAACCACGTGGCCAAGAAACGTCACCTTCCTTAACCAGAATTCACACTTGGAGAATTTGGCATACAACTTGTTGGCTCGAAGGGTCTCCAAAACCTGGTGTAAGTGCTTCTCGTGCTCCGCCTCAGTTTTTGAGTAAATGAGGATGTCGTCAATGAAGACTATGACGAACGAGTCTAGAAAGTCCTTAAACACCCTGTTCATCAAATCCATGAATACTGCAGGAGCGTTAGTCAAGCCGAAAGACATCACAACGAATTCGTAATGTCCGTACCTCGATCGAAAGGCCGTCTTGGGAATGTCACCGTCCCTAATCCTCAACTGGTGATAGCCTGATCGCAGGTCGATCTTGGAAAAGACAGTGGCTCCCTGCAACTGATCGAACAGGTCGTCAATCCTGGGCAAGGGGTAGCGGTTTTTGACTGTCACCTTGTTCAGCTCTCGGTAGTCAATACAAAGGCGCATCGACCCATCCTTCTTCTTCACGAACAATACTGGGGCTCCCCAAGGCGACACACTGGGCCGGATGAAGCCTTTGTCCAGCAACTCCTGTAACTGGACCTTCAACTCCTTTAGCTCGGCTGGGGCCATTCTGTAAGGGGCCCTCGAGATAGGGGCAGTGCCCGGCTCTAACTCGATGGCGAAGTCTACTTCTCTGGGAGGAGGAAGTCCTGGAAGTTCATCTGGGAAAACGTCGGGGTACTCCCTTACCACTGGTTCGGAAGATAGGGAAACTTCTGGCTCTCTCACATCCACTACGCTTGCCAAGATGCCCCAAGTTCCCTGGCTGAGCAGTTTACTAGCCTTCATGGCTGAGATGATCTTGGGTATACATACCATGCCTGCCCCCCTGAACTTGAAGCTAGCCTCGGAGGGAGGGTTAAAGACAACTTCCTTGCCAAAACAGTCTATATTTGCATGGTTGGCTGACAGCCAATCCATGCCTAGTATCGCATCAAAATCCTGCATGTCTAACACTAGCAAGGTCACGTCTAACATACGATTCGCTATCTCTACCCGACATGCCTTTATCTGTTCTTTGGACAACAGGACCTCCCCAGATGGAGTAGAAACCGACAAAACACTACCCAAAGGCTCTACCTCCAAACCCACATGCTGAACGAAAACGGAGGATATAAACGAGTGGGATGACCCAGAGTCAAATAGCACAAAAGCATAATGCCCCAAAATTGGGAGCGTACCTGTCACCACTGTGCCAGCTCGCTCGGCCTCCTGCCGGGTGGTGGCGAAAACTCTCCCCTGCTGGGACGCAGAAGGCTGGGGCGGTGTCGTCTCAAAGGGTTTCCGAGGACACACATCAGCAGTGTGCCCCGGTTGTCTACATCTGAAGCAGACTCCACTTCCAGCTAAGCAACGACCTCCGTGGACTCTCCCGCAGGTAGTACAAGCGGGTAGCTCTCTCAGAGTCCTCCCGGCTGCTGCAAGCTCCCGTCGGTGTCTCTGGAAGACACCTCCTGACCTCAGTGTTCGCTGCGGTGCTACGTCAGGCTGCGTCTCCACCTTTCTCTTCTGTCCCAAGGCTGACCCTCTGCCGGCAGCCTTAGACGGATCGGCTCTCTCAGGCAGGCTCAAATCCAGTGCTATACGTAGTGCATCAGCATGCGTGGCTGGGCGGAGGGCTCTGACAATGCCCTGAAGGTCTAGCCTGAGTCCTCTAACGAATTTCTCCGTCCTGGCAGCCTCATCCCTTACCATATCGGGAGCAAAGCGGGACAGCATATCGAACTCGGCGTCGTACTGCTCCACCGTCATGTCGCCTTGCTCCAAGTTTAGGAACTCTTGCAGCTTGGCGTGCTTCACATTGGCAGAGAAGAACTTAGCATAGAAGTTCTCCTTGAACTGCTCCCAAGTTATTTTGCTGACATCGCCCCCCAGCATTCTCTCAGCGGTCTCCCACCAGGCGGTGCCCCTGTCCTCCAAGAAGAAGACTGCACACTGCACCTTCTGGTCTTCTGGGCACTTCATGTACCGGAAAATAGTCTCTATGGACGTCAACCACATTTGGGCCTTTGTGGGGTTGTCCATGGATCCGTCAAAGGTCTTGGGATTATACTTCCTGAAATCCCGTAAGTGTTTCGCCTCGGCCGACAGTTGAACTGGTACTGGTTGAGCTTCCTCAGGGGCTGGAGGAGCGACGGCCTGAGCCTGAACAGGGGCGGCCTGGGCCTGAGCAGGGGCGGCCTGGTTCTGCTGGGCGGCAAGGAAAGGCGCCAAAGCAGCTTGCAGCATGTCCTGATAACGCTGCTCCATCGCGGCGAGATCCGCCTGGGTGACCGGTGCGTTTGGGTCGACTGCCGGTGCAACAGGTGGCGCCTCCGGCTGGCCACGACCGGCTCCTCTGCCTCCCCTACCACCTCCTCGGCGTGCACCCCTACGTGGCGGCATTCTCCCTAAAATTCACCAACAAACTTTTCACCACAAGAACTTAACACCCTATATCTAGGTCTTAGACTATTCAGGCAAAATTGTAATCTTAACATTAGCAAGGCTTTAGACATACCTGGCGAGTGCCGAAGGACCGTATAGCCATAGGGTGAAGTAAAACCAAAACAAAAAAAATGACTTACATCGTAGGTCAGTCTACAGAACCTAAAACACTGTGCTCTGATACCAACTGTAACGACCCAACTCCTTATACTGAATCGAAGTCATTACCAAATATAGAACAAGTGGTTTAAGTCACAAAAAAATTTCAAAACGCATACGGTTTAAGAAATTTTATTTATAAAATTTAAACAAGGTAGTCATGCAAAAATGTAAAAGCGTTCTGAAATCCTACTCGGGCCCTATCTACATAAAAGATGGTAAGTGATGAAAAGTACTCAAATTCAAATGCGAAAATCTGAAATAAGAATAAGCGGAAGCGGTAGTCTCTATGGCCCTCCACGGTCTCACTTCGGGTCGCTCGCCAGCTTGCCCTTGCCCTTGCCCCGTCCTCTACCTGAAAACATAAAACGAAGAGAGTGAGTATAAAAATACTCAGTAAGGGACCCACTACTAGTCCCACTAGGTGCCTGTTAACTTCCTGTTAGAGTCCTGATAACTGGTACCCAATCTCTGGCACGTTCCCGAACACGTGCAATCATGCGCTCCCGTAGGAACGTAACTCTGGTCTTCGGTGCCCCGGGGGACACCTAGGACAGTCGGGATGCGAGGACCCCGTCGAGTCACTCGAGTCATATCTATATCCATGCTAGACTGGCGTCCCGTCGGACCACACAGTCCTCAATAGGTGGTGATCCCGAAGGACACCCATGCAGGTACGACTCTAACAGATCAAGCTAACAGGTACCCTAATGGCAGTATACATACACATGGCATCAGCATATAACATATCATATAAATCATCTCTGCCCTCTCCGTCTCGAAATTCGTCGTATAGCTATAACAGCTCTCGCCACACATAACAGGCTATAGTGTAACCATACCGTCATTTACATCATACTAACATTGATTTCAGGCATCGTTCCGTCCAATCCTCAACATGCAAAATTGGAGTATACATCATCTCATATTTCTAAGCATGGAGCTAGTAGTAGAATCTCTTACCTGGAGATTTACTTGTAGAGTCCTAACCGCGAGGCAGTACGCTTTCCAAGCGACGAGGTCCTAACTGTTTAATATGCCAAAATTCGTAATTAGGTCGCCAACGATTAACGGTTCAAGACTCATTCGAAATGACTTACCCTAGAAGGAGATTGCAGTGCTCAAGCCCCTACTGAAGAAATCCCCCGCTGCAGCAGTTACTTGGTCCAAGACGTCCCTTAAGGAAAAATGATCTAATTTAATTCCAAATTAAATTAACTAGTGCCCAAAATATTGAATCTTACTGGATAATGCCAAAATAATTGATTTAATTACCAAAAATTAGGTGGACGGAGCCAAATTAGGCTTGGCGGCTCGGCTGGAAGGAGACAGAGATTGGCTCGGCTCGGCTTGGCGCAAGGATCTTGCGCGTGCGGCTCGGCTCGCGTCAGCAAGGAGGCGCGGCTCGGCTTGCAGTGCAGGCGGCGCGGCGCGGCTTGTGGTGCAGACCGGCGCGGCTCGTGGCGTGGGATGGGCGCGCGCGGGCTCGGCTTGCGACTCGGAGCGGGCGTGCGCGAGCGTGGAGCGGGTTCGGTTTCGGGCGAGCGGGCGCGGGTCGGTTTCGGGCGAGCGGGCGCGGATCGGTTTCGGGTTCGGGCGTCGGCCGAAACGTGGGTTCGGCTTCGACGGCTGGAGGCACGCGCGGCGGATCGGCTTCGAGTGGCGGCTGCGGGAGACGGCTGTGCGCGGATCGAAGCGGCTCCCTTCGGCTCGATCGGAGCGGCGCGGCTGGTTGGCTTCGGCTGTCTCGACGAGTTCCGGCTGCGCTGCGTCGGATCTACGCGGCGCGGCGTGGCTGGCTGCAGATACGGCGCTCGGCTGCGCGGATGAGGAGCGGCTCCGGATTCGGCTTGCAGACGCGGCGCGGCTGGGATGGTGGTTCGGCTCTACTACGGCCGGCTCCGAGGGTTATTTTGCAGCTGGCGGCGGTGGCGTGCGGCGGCGTGCGGCGGCGGCGGAGAGTGGCGGCGGCTATGGTGGGAGCAAAGTGGGGCTAGGGTTTTCTTGGGAAGGTGATGAGTTTCACGCCTCCCAATGCCCCCTTTTTAAAAGAATAAAAGAATAATAAAAAATAAAATAAAATCCACACCAATTTACTTTCTTTTCTTCTTTTATTATTAATTTCTTTTCTACTTTAGTCCAATGGCAACTCTCCTCTCTCTCTCTTCATTAAGGCCACCATTGACCCTTTCCAAGGCATCAATTAATTTGTTGCTTCACAATTAATTAATTTATTTCACCCTTAAACCTCAACAATTAAATACCCAACCAAGGAAAATTTTAATCTTAATTAAGTGTAAGTCAAAATAAATCTCATTTCATAACCACTTAAAAAAAAAATGAAATACTCTTGAGGTGAACAATGGAACTCTAATCTACTGGGGCGTTACATTAAGTTGATACGATGGTAAATTTAAAGTTTGAATTGATGTAAATTTAAAAGAGAGTGGATTTTAAATTGTTAATTTTTATTTTTTTTTTTTTTTTGAAAGGTTAATGCTAAAGCTATAATATGAAGAAGAAGGAAGAAGGAAAAAAGGAAAAAAGGAAGAGTGTTTCCGAAAAGAAAGCACCAACTTTAGAAAACACAAAATGATACTTTTTTCTTCTATGGTCTTCAAAAAGTAGCACTATGCCTTTGTTATCAACAATGGGGAACAAAGAGATAAACATAACCCAATTAAAATAAATATGTTTCCATACTTTTATCAATCACTATTTCCATTTCTTAACTTATTACCACTTTCTTTTTCTAAAGTTTACAACTTTTTACAAATTTAATCTACTTTATTTAATTTGTTTGTTTGCTTTTTACTTGTAAAATCTACCATTGTGTCTATGCTGTTACCAACCAACACCTAAATCATCATCTTTCTAATTTTATTACCTCCATTTTTCTTTGTTTAGTTGTTACTCAACACAATTATCTCATCCATTTGTTATTTAAAGGCATAGAGCTGAAAGTTTGAAAGTCTTGAATTAATATGATAAGATGTTTAAAGCGTCAACTTCGAATAGGATAACCTACACATTTGATTGAGGTTTCAGTAGTTATAACAATTTTTAGAACTACAATTATAGGGGGAAGAATCAAAACTTCTGACCTTTGGGATATAGAGATCGTGATTGCTACGTAAGACCACTAGTCAAAGCTTAATTTGACTCAATTGTAATAGGTTTCTTTTTCCATGTAATATATGATTAGCTACAATATTACTATTTCAAATAATTCCTATTTTGTCATAGATTATTCATCACCTATTTCTATCTTTGTCCTAGTGTTTGTATGTCCTACTCAAACTAAAATGATTGGCATCTGAGACACACGCTATTATATATAACTAAAAAATTAACTAAAGAAAAAATGCATGCTAAAATTAATATGCACCTGAAACATAGATCGTTATAATTTATACACTATTATAACTCACTAACTTTATTAAGCAACTCAATGTCCTAAACACCTTTTTAAAGTTATGATGTTTGTATTTGGAGTATAAAGTTATTTATTATGTTGGGTAGTAAACAACGGAGAAATGGAAAGAGAGATTTAAAGATGGAGTTTATGAATAAATAGGTAAATTTGAATGGTGAACCTTCTAGAAATTAGAATAATAATAATAATTTAACGTCAAAACATTATGGATTGGCCTAATGGAAAAAGGAAGACATTGTCTCAATAACTAAGTAAGAGTTTATGGATTCAATATCTCACCTGCAAGATTAGTTAGGGAGCGTGTAAATTGGTTTGATTAAGTTTTAATTAAATTTTGAAGTTATTATTTGAAAGGGATGGTTGTTCAAATTATTATTATTATTATTTTGTAAAAGAAGCAATAATAATGAATAATGTGAATGATTGAAGTTGATATTATTGAATTAAGTTGCAAAGTGTATTGATAAAAGGCTTTGTTGCAATTTGCATAAGAAATGGACACTTGTTTGGAGCTAAACAATTTAATTATGATATAGTGGAGGAGAAGGAATATAATTGCAAAATTATTCTCTCCACCTTCCTTTTGAATTTGTATTTGAATACAAATTAAATATATGCAATATGACATTTGTTTTAGTGCAATAGGTTTTTGAAATCCATTATGTATTTTGATCATCATTATTATTAGGTTAATAAGTTTTCTTTTCAAAAATATAAAAAAACGACAAAATATTTACATTGTATATAGAACAATTTCGAAAATAGAAAAAGCCTAAAGATCCATCGTGTAAAATACCATAAATGTTCCGTTAACTACGTCGTCCACAACACTCGTATAATATATTTGCGATCGTTTAGATTTGGCTATTATTTGGTATATCATCGTTTAGATATGACTACAATTTAATTTTTCAATTATATCGTTTAATTTTGTTAAACAATCGTTTAATTTGGTTACGTTTAAATTTGGTTAGTTTAGATTTGATAACCAAAATCTAAATGATTTTTTTTTCAAAACTTGGCACATGTTCAAATTTGGCTAAACAATTTTTTTAAATTCTTTTGTTACACGATCGTTTACTTTTTTTCTACAATCGTGTAGATAAGACTACAATTTATTTTTTTCAATTTTATCGTTTAGTTTTGTTACACAATCATTTAATTTGGTTACGTTTAAATTTGGCTACACAATCGTTTAGATTCCCAAACCTAAACGATTTTTTTTTCAAAACTTGGTACACGATCGTTTAGATTTGGCTAAACGATTTTTTTAAATTATTTTGCTACATGATCGTTTATTTTTTTTATACCATTGTTTAGATTTGTCTATTGATGATTTATTTTTTTTACACGATCATTTACATTTGGCTATTCTAATCTAAATAATTCTTTTCAAGATTTTTTTATTCACGATTTTTTAGATTTTGCTATTTTTTATACACGATCGTTTAGATTTGGTTATCCAAATTTAAACGACGTAAAAAAAGAGAAAAAAAGAAGAAAGACGATGGAAAAAAAATCACAGTGGAAAAAAAAAAGAAAAGAAGAAAGATGATGGAAAGATTAAATGATGTAAAAAAGAATTAAAAAAGAAGAAAGACGATGAATATATTAAACGACGTAAAAAAGAATAAAAAAAGAAAAAAGACGATCGAAAGAAATTGCAAAATCAGCAAAGAAAAAGACAATGGAAAGAAATTGCAGGGAAAAAAGAAGAAAGACGATGGAAAGATTTAACGATGTAAAAAAAGCAATTGAAAAATAAAATAGAGGATGGAAAGAAATCGTAGAAAAAAAGAAGAAAAGAAGAAAGACGATGAAAGAAATCGTAGGATGAAGATGATTTTGTTGCGAAGAAGAGAAGAAAGATGAAATGGTGAACTTGAAATATTTAAAAAATGACTAAATTTATAAGCTTTGTTATCCGAGTTGTAATTAGTTTAGTATTTTGTTATATGAATGTAAGTTCCTTTTTAATAATTAATCTAAACATGCGTTCTACTTTCCAAAATTTCTTATACAGAATCCTTTTTTTGGTTCATTTTCTGTTTAATAATTATACATGTGTATTAGAAACTTTTGAACTAGTTTAATTGGCTTTTCATTTCTTTTTCTTTTCTTCAGTTCAATAATTTATGTACTGATCAATCGAATCAAGTTTTAATGTTGGAATGAAACTTTAATTATATTTATCTTAGAAAAAGTTCAGCAATAATTGGTGGTTGATAATCATCTATCACAAACTTCACATCAACTCCTCTCTCATTCTTTACATGATTTTTGTTGTTACATACATAATTTGTGAAGTCTATAGTTTTTAACTCTAACATGTAATGTCCTTTTTAAGTAGATAAGGGTTGAGTTTTGAAAGAGAAAAAAAAAAAAAACTATTTTAGAGAGGGTCTGGGACAAAAAATTAGTTATAATAATTTTAGCTAGATTATTACAATTGAATTGTAATAGTTTGTATTTTGCAGGTCGACTATTTAAATTTAGATTATAATATAGTATATGTTTGAAAAACTATTATAGCAAATAATTAAAAAAAAAAATGGTGAATGTAAAATAGTAAAAACTGCAAAAGAAAAAAAAAATTAGATAATGGATTTTAAATACCATTATAAAAATAAGCTAATCGTGACATTGGATGATTTGCAAATCATCCCAATTTGAAGCTATTTAAACTTATATGATATGGTATATATACTAGCTGAACTATGTAAGTTGTAATAATGCTACAGAGAGTATTGGTGTAATAGGAAATAGGAATTTCGATGCTTAATTCTTACAAATTTTCGGACTACATAAAACAAATATTTGGTTTATCCATTCTCTGTATGTAATGGAGCACTTTCTATTAAATTATACAAAAATTAGGAATAATTAAGTGTAATCACATCCTTCTCCTTGTTTACTTGTACTGTTTCGTGTATTTATCTATCATGTAACATACAGAATATTCAATCGATAAAATATTCACAACATCATTCCTCTACCTTCTCTAAGTTCGATCGACCAGACATTGCTGACCACCCTCTGAAACTAAGGTCTATACCAGACCACACCGACGACTCACGACTCTATTTGACTTGTTCCAAGACTTAGACTCGCCCAGATTTGTTCCAAAAATTTTCAAATATAAATTTTCGGATGTTACTATTTATTGGTGATAGACAAATAATATATCAATAGTAGGCAACAAGAAAAGAATGATAAATATAATATCTATCATCGTTGTCTCTATTAATTTTATTATATTTAAAAAACATTTAGAAACAATTACTATTAGTAGTTTGTTAATTACTTCAAACATACCTAATTGAAACTGTAGTCTCGGTAGGAAATAAATTTATTGATATCTAAATCTAATCAATGATAAAAGGAAGACAATTTTTTTTAATTTTTTAATCAGTAGTATGGGGGTTTTTCTTCTTTTTATTTATTTATTTATTTATTTTTGTACTTTTGTAAAAGAATATGTAACGCCCCAATGATCTTGTATCCATTTTTCTTAGTATTTTTTTTTTTTTTTTTTTTATTTTATTTATTTATTTATAATTAAATAATGGAACTTATATCATTAAGATTTGGATTTTTCTTTTTTAAAGTATTAAGTAAACTCCAAATGAAATTATCTTGGTATTTAAGATTTTTATACGTATTTAAAAGTTGAGGGAAAGGAGGGATTTGTTGAGAAATTGGGTGAAATTTTAGAGAGAGAAGGGTGAAACTTGGAATTAATCAAAGAAGAGAAAAGAGGGAAATTATTTTATAAATAGGAAAAGAAAAGGAAAAGAAAAGGAAAAGAAAAGGAAAAGAAAAGAGAAGAGGGAGAGAAGAAAACCCTAGCCGCGCCGCCGCCGCCGCCGCGAGCCGCCGCCGCCGCCGTCGCGAAACCCTAGCCGCCTACCCACGCCACACGCACAGCCGCGCCAGAATTCGTCCAAGCTTCCTCGCACGCCGAAGCCGAGTCGAAGCCGTCCATTCACGCGTCTGCAAGACGACTGGAAGCCGAAGCCACCCCTCGCGCCGCTTCGATCCGAGGCAGATCAGCCGAAACTCGTCGCGCCCCGAAGCCGAGATCCATCTCCACGTCGAAGCCGCGTCGCCAGCCGAACGCGTCTGCAAATCGGAGCCGCGAACGCGCCTACACCCGAGCCGCACCGAAGCCGCGAACGCGCCTGCCTCCAGCCGACGGACGAAACCGAACCCGGAACCACCACCCGCGCGTCCGAACCCGGAACCGCCCGCGCGCCCGAAACCGAAACCCGCGTCCGCGCCACACGTGCCCAGCTCTCCCCGCGTGCAGCCGCGCCGCGCCGTGCGTTCCGCGTAGCCGAGCCGCGCCCCCTCCCTGTAGCAAGCCGAGCCGCACGCGAAGTCCCTGTACCGAGCCGAGCCGCGCCTACGCCAAGCCGAGCCGGTCCTGTCTTCTTCCAGTCGAGCCGCCAAGCCTGTTTTGGCTCCTTCCACCTAAATTTTTGGTAATTTCCAAATTCCCTAGCCTGCCCAGTAATTAAATGAGTTAATTTGGAAATTTAATTAATTTAATTACTTTCCTCAAGAAGCAAATTGGACCAAATAGCTGCTGCAGCTTAGGACTTCCTCAGTAGGAACCCATCTAGCAACATCTCGAGGTAAGAGATTTCTACTACTAGCCCCATGTGAGAATTTGATGTTGCATGTTCCTTCAGTGACATACGATGATGGTTGGGCTTACGATGTATGATAATATTTTATCATGATCTGACGAATGACATGGCCATACTTCGGCATAATATTATAGTAATGAGAACCCTCGAACCATATGTGACTGTATGATAAGACTGATGGACTTATGATGTATGTGACTGTATGGTAAGATTGATGGACTTATGATGTATGTGACTGTATGATAGGACTGATGGACTTATGATGTATGTGACTGTATGATAAGACTGATGGGCTTATGATGTATGTGACTGTATGATAAGACTGATGGACTTATGACGTAGGTGACTGTATAATGAGAACTATTAGTGACTGTTTGATGATAGCTGTAGTGGGGGATGAGATGGTGGTTATTTTCTGATGATAATTTGATGACGTATGCATATGTATGTTGGGATTGGGGTATCTGTTAACTTCTCCTATCTGAGTCGTACCTGCATGGGTGTCCTTCGGGATCACCACCTATTTAGGACTGTTAGGCTCGACGGGGCGCCAGTCCAGCATGACTATAGATATGACTCGAGCGACTCGACGGGGTCCTCGCATCCCGACGGTCCTAAGTGTCCCCTGGACACCGAAGACCAGAGTTATGTCCCTACGGGGCGCATGTTGCACGTGTTCGGGAGCGTGCCAGAGATTGGGTACTAGTTTCAGGACTCGATAGGAATGTTAACAGGCACCTAGTGGGACTAGTAGTGGGTCCCTTACTGAGTATTTTTATACTCATTCTCTTCATTTCATGTTTTCAGGTAGAGGACGAGGTAAGGGCAAGGGCAAACTGGCGAGCGACTCGAAGTGAGACCGTGAAGGGCCATAGGGGCTACCGCTTCCGCTTACCTTTATTTCAGATTTTCGCACTTGAGTTCGAGTACTTTCATTATTTACCATCTTTATGTAGATAGGGCCCGCTTAGGGATTTTAAACTTAACTCGTATTTCTACATGTTACTTTAACTATCTTTCATAAATAAATTTGCTAGATTTCTTTGCATTTATTTACACCAGATTTTATGACTTAAACACTGATCCTAGATTTAGTAACCACTTCGATTCAGCATAAAGAGTCGGGTCGTTATAGTTGGTATCAGAGCGCAGTGTTTTAGGTCCTGTAGACTGACTTATGATGTAAGTCATTTTGTTTTGATTTTACCTCACCCTATGGCTATACGGTCCTTCGTCACTCGCCAGGTATGCCTAAAGCTTTACAAATATTAAGATTATAATGTTGCCTGATTAGATTAGACTTAGAGAGAGAATATTGAGCTCTAGTGGTGAAAAATTTGTTGGTGAATTTTAGGAAGAATGCCGCCACGTAGAGGTGCACGTCGAGGAGGTGGCAGGGGAGGCAGAGGAGCCGGTCGTGGCCAACCGGCGGAGCAACCTGCCGCGCCGCCAGTCAACCCCGACGTACCAGTCAACCCTAATGCACCGGTCACTCAGGCGGATCTCGCCGCAATGGAGCAGCGTTACCAGGCCATGCTGCAAGCTGCTCTAGCGCCGTTCCTCGCTGCTCAGCAGAACCAGGCCGCCCCTGTTCAGGACCAGCCTGTAGTCCCTCCAGCCCCTGTTCAGGACCAGCCCGTCATCCCTCCAGCCCCGGTGGAAGCTCAGCCGGTGCCAGTACAACTGTCAGCTGAGGCCAAGCACTTGAGGGATTTTAGGAAGTACAACCCGAAGACTTTCGACGGATCCTTGGACAACCCCTTTAGAGCCCAGCTGTGGTTGACATCCATAGAGACGATCTTCAGGTACATGAAGTGCCCAGAAGACCAGAAGGTGCAGTGTGCAGCTTTCTGTTTGGAGGATAGGGGGACTGCCTGGTGGGAGACTGCTGAGAGGGCGCTGGGAGGAGATGCCAGCAAGATCACATGGGAGCAATTCAGGGAGAGCTTTTATGCTAAGTTCTTCTCTGCCAACGTGAAGCACGCCAAGCTCCAAGAGTTCCTAAACTTGGAGCAAGGCAAACTGAGCGTGGAACAGTATGATGCCGAGTTCGACCTGTTGTCCCGTTTTGCCCCTGATGTGGTAAGGGATGAGGCCGCCAGGACTGAGAGATTTGTTAATGGCCTCAGGTTAGACCTCCAGGGTTTTGTACGAGCTCTTCGACCAACCACTCATGCGGATGCTCTACGCATAGCACTGGATCTGAGCCTGCATGAGAGAGCTGGTCAATCTAAGGTTGTCGGCACAGGGTCAGCCTCGGGACAGAAGAGGAAGGCGGAGGCGCAGCCCGACGTAATACCACAGCGGACTCCGAGGTCAGGAGGTGTCTTCCAGAGACACCGTCGGGAGCTGGCAGCAGCTGGGAGAACTTTGAGAGAGCTACCCACTTGTACTACCTGTGGGAAGGTCCATGGAGGACAATGTTTAGCTGGGAGTGGAGTCTGCTTCAGGTGCAGGCAGCCGGGGCACACCGCTGATGCGTGTCCTCGGAAACCCTTAGAGACGACGCCACGTCAGCCCTCTGCTCCCCAGCAAGGGAGAGTCTTTGCCACGAACCGGCAGGAGGCCGAGCGAGCTAGTACGGTGGTGACAGGTACGCTCCCAATCTTGGGGCATTATGCTTTGGTACTATTTGACTCGGGGTCATCGCATTCATTTATATCCTCTATTTTTGTCAAGCATGCGGGTTTAGAAGTAGAACCGTTGGGTAGTGCCTTGTCTGTCTCTACTCCTTCTGGAGAGGTCCTTTTGTCTAAGGAAAAAATAAGGGCATGTTGGGTAGAAATAGCAAACCATACCTTGAATGTAACTTTACTGGTGCTAGATATGCAAGATTTCGATGTAATTTTAGGCATGGATTGGTTGTCAACTAACCATGCAACCATAGACTGTTTTAATAAGGAAGTAGTCTTTAACCCTCCTTCCGGGGATAAGTTTAAGTTTAGAGGAGCAGGCATGGTGGGTATACCCAAGGTCATCTCAGCAATGAAGGCGAGTAAGCTACTTAGCCAGGGTACTTGGGGTATCTTGGCGAATGTAGTAGATATGGCAGAACCAGAAGTTTCCCTATCTTCCGAACCAGTAGTAAGGGAGTACCCTGACGTTTTCCCCGACGAACTCCCAGGACTTCCGCCTCCCAGGGAGGTAGACTTCGCCATTGAGTTAGAGCCCGGCACCGCCCCTATTTCTAGAGCTCCTTACAGAATGGCCCCAGCCGAGTTAAAGGAGTTGAAAGTCCAGTTACAGGATCTGTTGGACAAGGGCTTTATCCGGCCCAGTGTATCACCTTGGGGAGCCCCAGTGTTGTTCGTGAAGAAGAAGGATGGGTCGATGCGCCTTTGCATTGACTACCGAGAATTGAACAAGGTGACAGTTAAGAACCGCTACCCCTTACCCAGAATCGAGGACCTGTTCGACCAGTTACAGGGGGCCACCGTCTTTTCCAAGATCGACCTGCGATCAGGCTATCACCAGTTGAGGATTAGGGACGGTGATATTCCCAAGACGGCCTTTCGTTCGAGGTACGGACACTACGAATTCATAGTGATGTCCTTTGGTTTAACTAATGCCCCTGCAGTGTTCATGGATTTGATGAACAGGGTGTTTAAGGACTTTCTAGACCAATTCGTCATAGTCTTCATTGACGATATCTTGATCTATTCCAAGACTGAGGCCGAACACGAAGAGCACTTGCACCAAGTCTTGGAGACCCTTCGAGCTCATAAGCTATACGCCAAGTTCTCCAAGTGTGAGTTCTGGTTAAAGAAGGTGACATTTTTAGGGCACGTGGTTTCCAGTGAGGGAGTCTCGGTGGACCCAGCTAAGGTCGAAGCGGTGACCAACTGGCCTCGACCGTCTACAGTCAGTGAGATTCGCAGTTTTCTGGGTCTGGCAGGATACTACAGGAGGTTTGTAGGAGACTTCTCACGCATAGCCAGCCCATTGACCCAGTTGACCAGGAAGGGAACCCCTTTTGTCTGGAGCCCAGCATGTGAGAGTAGTTTCCAAGAGCTTAAGCAGAAGCTAGTGACGGCACCAGTCCTGACAGTGCCTGATGGGTCGGGAAGTTTTGTGATCTATAGTGATGCCTCTAAGAAAGGACTGGGAGGTGTCCTGATGCAGCAAGGTAAGGTAGTTGCGTATGCCTCACGCCAGTTGAAGAATCATGAGCGGAACTACCCTACCCACGACTTGGAGTTGGCAGCTGTAGTCTTTGCACTGAAGATATGGAGGCACTATCTGTACGGTGAGAAGATTCAGATTTACACCGACCACAAGAGCCTGAAGTATTTCTTCACTCAGAAGGAGTTGAACATGAGGCAGAGGAGGTGGCTCGAGTTGGTGAAGGACTACGACTGCGAGATCCTGTACCATCCAGGTAAAGCAAATGTAGTGGCTGACGCGCTGAGTAGGAAGGTTGCACATTCAGCAGCGCTAATCACGAAGCAGACCCCCTTACTCAGGGATTTGGAGAGAGCCGAGATTGCAGTCTCAGTAGGTGAGGTTGCCGCACAGTTGGCTCAGTTGACAGTTCAGCCAACCTTGAGGCAAAAGATCATTGCTGCTCAGCTGAGTGATCCTTACTTGGCAGAGAAACGTCGTATGGTAGAGACGGAGCAAGGTGAAGAGTTCTCTATATCCTCTGATGATGGCCTTATGTTTGAGGGACGCCTGTGTGTGCCGGAAGACAGCGCAGTTAAGACAGAGCTTTTGACTGAGGCTCACAGTTCCCCGTTTACCATGCACCCTGGGAGTACGAAGATGTACCAGGACTTAAGGAGTGTCTATTGGTGGAGGGGCATGAAGAGGGATGTAGCAGAGTTCGTCAGTAGGTGCTTGGTGTGCCAGCAGGTGAAGGCACCTAGGCAGCATCCAGCAGGGTTGTTGCAACCCTTGAGTGTGCCAGGGTGGAAGTGGGAGAGTGTGTCGATGGACTTTATCACGGGACTGCCCAAGACCATGAAGGGCTACACGGTGATCTGGGTTGTGGTCGACAGACTCACGAAGACAGCCCACTTCGTGCCAGGGAAATCCACGTACACTGCCAGCAAGTGGGGGCAGTTATACATGACGGAAATAGGTAAGACTGCACGGAGTACCAGTATCCATCGTTTCAGACAGGGATGCCCGTTTCACTTCGAAATTTTGGCAAGGGCTCCAACTTGCATTAGGTACGAGGCTGGACTTCAGCACGGCATTCCACCCTCAGACTGATGGTCAGACAGAGAGACTGAACCAGATTTTGGAGGATATGCTGCGGGCCTGTGTGCTAGAGTTTTCAGGAAGTTGGGACTCCCACCTGCATCTAATGGAGTTCGCCTATAATAACAGTTACCAGGCTACCATTGGTATGGCTCCGTTTGAGGCTCTGTTTGGCAAGTGCTGTAGATCCCCTGTCTGCTGGGGCGAGGTTGGAGAGCAGAGGATGCTAGGCCCCGAGTTAGTGCAGACTACCAATGCAGCCATACAGAAGATCCGAGCTCGTATGCTGACCGCACAGAGCAGACAGAAGAGTTACGCTGATGTACGACGTAAGGACCTCGAGTTTGAAGTGGGAGATATGGTCTTTTTGAAGGTAGCACCGATGAAGGGCGTTCTGAGGTTCGAGAAGAAGGGGAAGTTGAGTCCACGTTTCGTGGGGCCATTTGAGATACTGGAACGGATTGGCCCTGTGGCTTATCGTTTGGCCTTGCCCCCATCCCTCTCAGCAGTGCATGACGTATTCCATGTCTCCATGTTGAGGAGGTATGTCGCAGACCCGACGCACATCGTGGACTTCGAGCCCCTACAGGTCAGTGAGAACTTGAGCTACGAGGAGCAGCCTGTCGAGATCTTGGCAAGAGAGGTCAAGAAGCTTCGTAGTCGAGATATTCCACTAGTCAAAGTCCTCTGGCAGAACCATGGAGTTGAAGAGGCCACGTGGGAGAGAGAAGAGGACATAAAGGCCCAGTACCCAGAAATGTTCGAGGATTAGAGCTTTCGAGGACGAAAGCTTTCTAAGGGGGGAAGTATGTAACGCCCCAATGATCTTGTATCCATTTTTCTTAGTATTTTTTTTTTTTTATTTTATTTTATTTATTTATTTATAATTAAATAATGGAACTTATATCATTAAGATTTGGATTTTTCTTTTTTAAAGTATTAAGTAAACTCCAAATGAAATTATCTTGGTATTTAAGATTTTTATACGTATTTAAAAGTTGAGGGAAAGGAGGGATTTGTTGAGAAATTGGGTGAAATTTTAGAGAGAGAAGGGTGAAACTTGGAATTAATCAAAGAAGAGAAAAGAGGGAAATTATTTTATAAATAGGAAAAGAAAAGGAAAAGAAAAGGAAAAGAAAAGGAAAAGAAAAGAGAAGAGGGAGAGAAGAAAACCCTAGCCGCGCCGCCGCCGCCGCCGCGAGCCGCCGCCGCCGCCGTCGCGAAACCCTAGCCGCCTACCCACGCCACACGCACAGCCGCGCCAGAATTCGTCCAAGCTTCCTCGCACGCCGAAGCCGAGTCGAAGCCGTCCATTCACGCGTCTGCAAGACGACTGGAAGCCGAAGCCACCCCTCGCGCCGCTTCGATCCGAGGCAGATCAGCCGAAACTCGTCGCGCCCCGAAGCCGAGATCCATCTCCACGTCGAAGCCGCGTCGCCAGCCGAACGCGTCTGCAAATCGGAGCCGCGAACGCGCCTACACCCGAGCCGCACCGAAGCCGCGAACGCGCCTGCCTCCAGCCGACGGACGAAACCGAACCCGGAACCACCACCCGCGCGTCCGAACCCGGAACCGCCCGCGCGCCCGAAACCGAAACCCGCGTCCGCGCCACACGTGCCCAGCTCTCCCCGCGTGCAGCCGCGCCGCGCCGTGCGTTCCGCGTAGCCGAGCCGCGCCCCCTCCCTGTAGCAAGCCGAGCCGCACGCGAAGTCCCTGTACCGAGCCGAGCCGCGCCTACGCCAAGCCGAGCCGGTCCTGTCTTCTTCCAGTCGAGCCGCCAAGCCTGTTTTGGCTCCTTCCACCTAAATTTTTGGTAATTTCCAAATTCCCTAGCCTGCCCAGTAATTAAATGAGTTAATTTGGAAATTTAATTAATTTAATTACTTTCCTCAAGAAGCAAATTGGACCAAATAGCTGCTGCAGCTTAGGACTTCCTCAGTAGGAACCCATCTAGCAACATCTCGAGGTAAGAGATTTCTACTACTAGCCCCATGTGAGAATTTGATGTTGCATGTTCCTTCAGTGACATACGATGATGGTTGGGCTTACGATGTATGATAATATTTTATCATGATCTGACGAATGACATGGCCATACTTCGGCATAATATTATAGTAATGAGAACCCTCGAACCATATGTGACTGTATGATAAGACTGATGGACTTATGATGTATGTGACTGTATGGTAAGATTGATGGACTTATGATGTATGTGACTGTATGATAGGACTGATGGACTTATGATGTATGTGACTGTATGATAAGACTGATGGGCTTATGATGTATGTGACTGTATGATAAGACTGATGGACTTATGACGTAGGTGACTGTATAATGAGAACTATTAGTGACTGTTTGATGATAGCTGTAGTGGGGGATGAGATGGTGGTTATTTTCTGATGATAATTTGATGACGTATGCATATGTATGTTGGGATTGGGGTATCTGTTAACTTCTCCTATCTGAGTCGTACCTGCATGGGTGTCCTTCGGGATCACCACCTATTTAGGACTGTTAGGCTCGACGGGGCGCCAGTCCAGCATGACTATAGATATGACTCGAGCGACTCGACGGGGTCCTCGCATCCCGACGGTCCTAAGTGTCCCCTGGACACCGAAGACCAGAGTTATGTCCCTACGGGGCGCATGTTGCACGTGTTCGGGAGCGTGCCAGAGATTGGGTACTAGTTTCAGGACTCGATAGGAATGTTAACAGGCACCTAGTGGGACTAGTAGTGGGTCCCTTACTGAGTATTTTTATACTCATTCTCTTCATTTCATGTTTTCAGGTAGAGGACGAGGTAAGGGCAAGGGCAAACTGGCGAGCGACTCGAAGTGAGACCGTGAAGGGCCATAGGGGCTACCGCTTCCGCTTACCTTTATTTCAGATTTTCGCACTTGAGTTCGAGTACTTTCATTATTTACCATCTTTATGTAGATAGGGCCCGCTTAGGGATTTTAAACTTAACTCGTATTTCTACATGTTACTTTAACTATCTTTCATAAATAAATTTGCTAGATTTCTTTGCATTTATTTACACCAGATTTTATGACTTAAACACTGATCCTAGATTTAGTAACCACTTCGATTCAGCATAAAGAGTCGGGTCGTTACAGAATAATTGCTTTTCAAACCAAGCCAACCTTTCTATAACTTATAAGCATCTATGAGAAGAAATTAGTAACTTAAAGTTTAGTATAAATATAATTTGGAAGGATCAAAAGTATTTTCTTCCGATTCGTAAATAATAGATACAACTTTCAAATAAGCTGTAACGTCCCAAATTTACGGTAAATTTATTTTTTATTTATTTATCTTAAGTTTAAATTTTGTAATTTTGGGTGTTATTTGGTTGATTTATTTGATTTATGAAGATTGAATTTTATTAGATATTAGGAAAATATCTAATAAATTGTTGTAATGTTTGGAGTTTATGATTTAATTGGTTGTATTTGAGAAAATTTGATTAATTATATATTTGATTGTATAATTAATTAAATTTTGAAGGTAAAATAATTATATTATGTGGATAATATAATTAGGTAGAGATATTTATTTAAAGATAAAGATGATTGGTTTGGAGAGACAGGGAAATTTGAGTTTAAATAGAAGATTTCATGTATTTTAAATGAAGTGGGAGAAGATTTGTTTGGTTTAATTGGGAAATTAAGGAAAAGAAATAATAATAATAATAATAATAATAGTTATTATTATTATTAAAGCCTCAGGTACATCAACCATCTTCTTCAACCAAACCCTAAATAATTTTCCATCAACCCTAGCCGTCGCTGCCACCTTCTCCACCGCTGCACGAAGCCACGAAGGCCACCGCGTCTTCTCCCGTCGTCTGCCGTCACTATCGTCTGTGAGCCCCCTTTCAACCGATCACCCGACCTAACCGACCCAAGTCGTCTCCTCGTCTTTACAAGTCGTCCGTCCCAAGCACCCTGCCTTCGTCCGCGTCTCCTCCATTCATCTCCCTCGCTCGTCTGCTGCTGTCAAGGTTCGTCACCAGCCATCCGTCTCTGTCTCCGTCTCCACAGCATCTCCGTCAACCGTCGGTAGCTGTTGTCTGTCGTCGTTTCGCTCACCGTGAATCACACACGAAAAGCCCGAGTCGCAATCGCATAACCCGTGTCGTCGACTTCCCCAACCGAGCACACATGCGAGCTGCATCCCCAGCACGCCCCTCAGCCATCCGAGCCCAGCTGAGCCGCACGCAAACCCTAACCCAAGCCGCCCCTTCGTCCGTGAGCCATCTGAGTCGCTGCCAGCCTTAGCCTGAGCCGAGCCGAGCCGCCTGATCTTTTTGAGTCGCCAAACCTATTTTGGCTATTTTTCCTAATTTTTGGTAAGTTTGGGTGGGTTTTGGTTAGTGCCCAATAAATATTAATTTCGGACTCTAATTAATTAATTGTTGACTTAAATTGGCTAGATTTAACTGGAAACTGAGCTGGAAATTTGTCCAACTAAGTCTAAATCGATTTTGGCCTCGATTTTTGGGTAAGTTAAACCAACTGGATTTTTGGGTCCTCGGTCATATGCGAGTTAAATTATTAAACTTAGTTACTTACCCTTGTTGCTTATGATTTTTCCTTTGAGAAGCTTGACCACGACTATTAGGAAAATCTTGGTTACTACTAGACTTTCGACTGAAATTAAGAGATTGCATGTCTGTATGGTTATGCATGAACGATAGCTAAATTGCATAACTCGATATTATTTATGATGACTGACATTGTAATGATGATTGATGTTGATGACTGATGTTATGTTATGATTAGTAGTATGTTGATGAGAACGATTGCGTTATGTTTATGATTAAGATATTTGGATAAGTATGCTATGATTGTTATGTTATGTCATGTTTATGATAATGTTATGACACGTTACATGCTATAAATAGGGTGCACTATTAGCTTCATCTATTAGAGTCGTAACCACATGGGTGTCCCTCGGGATCACCACCTTTTATGACTGTATAGTCCGATGGGATCACGAGTCCATTATGACATTAACATTGACATAGACATGATTATGAGTGATTTCGACGGTGTCTGTAACGCCCCAACAAATTTGATTTCCTTTTCATTATTATCTTAAGTGTGGATATGAAAATTTCGAATTTATTTGAGAAACTTGATTATTTTGACCTTGTGATTAATTAAGGTCTAGAGTTATAATTATTTTGATTTGGATAATAATTATTTTATTTGAAAAATAAATTTGGTAAAGTTATTTGTTGAAGATTAAAGATATTTGGGTTGAGGAGAGAGAGAATTGATTTTTGTTAAAGATAATGGTGAGATATTATTTGGAAAAAGAAAAAGGGAAGAGAAGGAATTGATGTGATTGGTTGGAATTGAGATTTTTGGGGAAAAGGAGTAAAACATTAAATTAAAGCAAAATAAAATAAAATAAAAGGTTTTATTTTATTTAAATGGGGGCATTGAGAGGTGCAATTAATGCACCATCACCATTATCTTCACCAAAGAAAAAAAACAAGAGAAAGCCCTAGCAAGCTGCCGTCGCCGCCTTTCGCCAGACACCGCCGTCGGGCGTTCACTGCAGATCAGTCGAGCCACGCCGCCACTCGTCCCGAGCGAGCCGATCCGTTCTACATCGCTCCACACCCGATCCGCTCCACGTCGCTCCGCCCAATTTGCTCTGCGTCCCCCTCCGCCACGAAACCAGCCATCGCCCAGCCGCAACCGTTCGTCAGAGCCGAGTGTCGGCCGCTGAAACCGAGCGCCATCGATTGAAGTCGCAAAGCCGAGCCACGTCTCCGCTCCGCGTAAACCCCGAGCGACTCGCGTCCAGTCGCCAGTCGATCCACGTCCAGTTGCCAGCCGATCCGCGTCCAGTCGCCAGCCGACCCGCGTCCAGCCGCTAGCCAAGCCGCGCCTCCCAGCCGCGCCCGCGCGCCTGCTCTACGCCTCAAGTCGCACTTGCGCCGTGTTCGTGAGCCAAAATTCTTCAAGCCGAGTCGATCCCCGCTTTCCCAGCCGAGCCGCCAAGCCGATCCCTGCTCTTCCAGCCGAGCCGCCAAGCCCTTTTGAGCCACCTAGTTTTTGGTCCTTTCCCCACCTGTCATTGGTAAGTTTTTGGTAAGTTGGTTGGGTTTTTGACATACTCAACGAAGAGTAATTTTGGTTTTTAAATAATTTAATTTTGGATTAAATTAAATTATCTTTCTGAAAGGGCCGGTTGGACCAATTGGAGTTGGAGCGTGGGATTTCTCGACTTAAAGGGAATTATTGCAACCTTGATCTTGGGTAAGTTGCTTCGAACGACTCTTGGACTTCTTTTCCATGAAGGCTAGGTTATTAATTGTTGTTCCTAACCATTTAGGGCCTCGCAGCTTGGAAAGCACACTTTTTCTTGCTGTTAGGACTCGTCGAGTAAATCTCCAGGTAAGAGATTTCTACTACTAGCTCTACGATTAGAACCACGAGACCGCGTGCACTTCCAGTTATGCACGTTAAGGACTAGACTGTATAACACATGTAAATTAATGAGAGCATGATGTGACTGATGATGTGGTTTTATATGATGGCATGGTATAATGTGATGACGTGGCTTATTATGACTGTATGTTGGATATTGTGATGAGATTTGAGATGATGATTAGACTGATACGATTACACGATGATGTTATGTTTATGTATGCTATGGTTAGGGTACCTATTAGCTTAGCCTAATAGAGTCGTACCTGCATGGGTGTCCTTCGGGATCACCACCGATTTAGGACTGCGTAGTCCGACGGGACGTCAGTCTAGCATGGATATAGATATGATTCAAGTGATTCGACGGGATCCTCGCAGCCCGATTGTCTTAGTGTTTCCTCCGGGTTCGCTACAGACCAGTATGTCCTAAGTGCTCCCCTAGGACACCGAAGACCAGATTTTCGTTCCTACGGGAGTGCATGTTGCACGTGTTCGGGAACATGCTAGTTATTGGGTACCATTTTCAGGTCTCTAATAGGAAGTTAACAGGCACCTAGTGGGACTAGTAGTGGGTCCCTTACTGAGTATTTTATACTCACTCTCTCCATGTCATGTTTTTCAGGTAGAGGCCGAGGTAGGGGCAAGGGCAAGCTGGCGAGCGTTCAGAAGTGACCGTGGCGAGCCATAGGGATTTCTGCTTTCGCTTACACCCCATTTTAAATATTAGTACTTGAGCTTTATTTTTTCTTTATTTACTATTTTGTTTGTTTAAAAGTAGATAGGGCCTGAGTAGGATTTTAATATTTGTTTATATTTCGCACATTACCCTGATTTGGTTTTTATAAATAAAATTCTGAGGTTTTATTAATTGTATCCAAACTTTATGACTAAAATTATGGTATTTACATTTAGTAATGACTTCAACTCAGTATAAGGAGTTGGGTCTTTACAGTGTCACTCACAGCCCGATTGTCTTAGTGTTCCCTTCGAGTACACTAAAGATCAGTTTGTCCTAAGTGTTCCTTTTGGTTCACCAAAGACTAGATATGTTCCTACGAGATCACAGATTGCATATGTTCGGGAATGTGCCAGTTCAGGGGTACTACTTTTACAGGACTCTAATAGGAAGTTAACGTACCTAGCGGGACTAGTAGTGGGTCCCTTACTGAGTATATTTTTATACTCACTCTTTCATATTTAAATTTTATAGGCAGAGGTAGAGATAAGAGCAGAGGGAAGCTGACGATTGACAAGAAGTGACCGTGACGAGCCATAGGAATCATTTTGCTTAGAAAGGAGAATTGTCAAAAATAGCAAAGTGAACAAAATATTTACACTTCATCGCAAAATAAAATATAGTAAAGATTTTTCCTTTAGCGATTTTTCCCTTGAAATGTAAATAGTATATTTTTTATTATTATTCTTAAAAAATATATATTGAAAATGTAAATTATGGTAAATGATAAAATTGCTAAAAATATTTATAAATAATAGCAAAATATTTTAGAAAACAACCTTATGTTAGAAAACAACCTTATAGAAAATTTGAATATCAAAATAATAAAGAATCCTAATTATTTGAAAATTCAAAATTAACACAAAATTTAAAATTTAAAATTCAAAATTAACACATATATAAGAGGAATTGTCCAAAATAGAAAATTGACAAAATATTTACCTTTCATAAAAGAATCAAGTATAATTAATTTTATCTTTTAATGGTTTTTCAATGGAGTGTAAATAATTTATTTTTGAAATTTTTTTCATAAATATAATGTAACAAAGTTCATGAAATTAGTCATTTTTTAAATATTCCAGATTTGTCATTCCGTCTTTCTTTCCTACTCTTCGTCTGTTCTATCGTATTTCTTCTTTCTTTCTTTTTTCTTTCTTCCCCTCTTTGTCCCCATTTGTTTCATCATTTTTTTAATTGTTATTTGGTTTAAGATCGTGTATCAAAAATAAAAAATATATTTTTTTCAAACTTTTTTATTTGGTTGTTTAAGATTATGTATTAAATATAAAATATTGGAAAAATGTCATTTAAATTTAGCCAAATCTAAACGATCGTGTAAAAAAAAGTCAAATCTAAACGATCGTGTACCAAGAATCCTAAAAAATTGTTTAGATTGGAATAGTCAAATCTAAACGATCGTGTACAAAAAAAACGAGTGTAAACAAATCTAAAAGATAGTTTCCCAAAAGAATCTTAATCTAAATGATCGTGTACTAAATCTAAACGATAGCGTAACTAAATCTAAACAATTATGTAAGCAAATTAAACGATCGTCTCTATCGAGAATTTAAAAAATAAATCATTTGGATTTGGCTACCCAAATCTAAACGATCATGTAACTAAATCTAAAAGATTGTGTAACCAATTTAGACGATCGTGTACAAAAGATTTGGCTATTCAAATCTAAACGTTTGTGTACCAAACAATAGCCAAATATAAGCGATCATATATTACCAAATATATTATGCGTGTTGTTGGACGGTGTGGTTGATAGGGCATTTTTGGTATTTTCCATCGTTGAGTTATGAAATTTTTTCGTTTTTAGAATTGTTTAATATAGTGTAAGTATTTTTCCACTTTGTTATATTTTTTAAAAGACCCCATATTATTTTTCTATTTTTAATAAACCCCTATATATAATGATAGTAGTAAAAAAGGAAAACTCTTATAAATATAATAAATCGACAAAATATTTACGGCCCGTGTAAAAAAATGAAAAAGCCATGAAGATAGTCATTTTTTAAATATTTCAGATTTGCCCTTCATCAGCGATTTTTTTCTTTCCATCGTCTTTCTTCTCTTTCTTTTCTTCTTTTAACAAAATGTTATTTGGTTAGTGTACCAAATATAAAAAATCTATTTAATTTTTTTTCAAACTGTTGTTTAGTTGTTCAATATCATGTACTAAGTATAAAAGATCTTAAAAAACGTTATTTACATTTGGGTAGCCAAATCTAAATGATTGTATACAAAAAAATAAATGATCGTGTAGCAAAATTTAAACGATCATGTACAAAAGAATCTTTAAAAAAACGTCTAGCCAAATCTAAATGATTGTGTACCAAAGAATCTTGAAAAAAATCCGTTTAGATTTGGATACCCAAATCTAAACGATCAAATCTAAATGATCGTGTATCAAATCCTAAACGATCGTGTAACCATATTAAACGATTGCGTACAAGGAATCTTGAAAAAAAAATCGTTTAGATTTGGTTACACAAATATAACGGATCAAATCTAAACAATCGTGTACCAAATAATAGCCAAATCTAAACGATTGTGTACCAAATATATTATGTATTTTGTTAATCGAGACATTTTTTGTATTTTTCATTGTAGGTTTGTGGGATTTTTTCGTTTTCGAAATTATTTGATATAGTGTACCACTTTGTTATAATTTTTAAAAGACCTCAGTAATGAAAATAAATATAAATAAAAGGAAGAAATAATTATAAAAGAATCATAGAGAGAAGTATAGAGAAAAAGAAAATATAAAAGAAAGAAAGAAAAATAAACGAAAATGTTTGCATTGAGATTTGATCTTCAAATTATGAAATTCTTATTCATCAACTAACCAAGTTTACAGTTTGCTATATTTAGAAAATGACATCAAATGAGAAAAAAGTCTGATGTATTCTAAGAAAATGCTCTTCATAATGAATTGAGTTAAAACAATTTTGTGTTTTAGGTAATTTGGTGAAATAGAAACAATATAATTTTGTTATTAACTATATATACTTTTTAAATTTATCATCATTAAGTTCACAATTTTTATAATCAATTATCCTAACCCTAAACCTCTCTATGATGCCAATAAGGACAAGAATTTTGGTTTCCACATTATATTATTTATTTAACAAAAAATAATAATAATAATAATAATAATAATAAACTTTTTGTTTAATTAATTGAATACGTGTTCGTAGTGCCAACAATCATATCTTCCTAATATAATTAACATATATATCCCTAGATGTTCCCATTTTTATTATTTAAATCCTAAATTGTTTGTAATTATAATACTCTTTGGGGACCATTTTCTTAATTCTATTAAACTTGGGGACCATTGTTTTTTTAATTAACAATCCAATCAAAGTTTAAAGCATGTGTTGACATGTCAATTTTTTTAAAAAAAATTAATAAACCATTGGCTTTAAAGTATTAGATGGTAGGTATGTAACAATCCTATTATCTTTATAAATTATTGTATCAATCAAATTTATAATTCAAGTTTAACAATTATATCTGTCAAACGTAACTCAACTCATGCAAATATTTGTAATAGACTTTGAAGTAAAAGATTCGACTTTTCCTTCTTACATATTAACAAAACAATTAGCTTGAGTATAAATAACCAAAATTTAATCTCTAACTCTTTTATTTTTGACAAAGATTGAGAAAGTTATTTGATATTTTAACTTAAATTTGGTTGTATGATTAGGTAATCCACTTCTTAAATTCTAACTATTTCATAAAAAGAAAGCCCATTGTTTAGAATTGGACTTGATTAAACGTATTTTTAAATTGTGGTGAACTTCTTCTTGAGGAAAAAAAAATCATGAACCATCTTAAAAAGAAAAGTACTCAAAATTCTAAAATATAAAATATAAAAACGAAAATTGAAAATTGTTTTAAGTTCTAATTAATTTTCTTTAAGGTCTTAAAAGAGACATTTTTCTAAAATAAAATTTATAATAAAGAATATTCTTAGTAAACTACGTCGTCGTCAACGTTTAAAATAACATGTATGGTAGATCTTTCTAGTTTTTATTGAAACAGAATACAGAAAATTCAAGTCTAATATTTGAATTAGAAACTTAGAAGTTTATTATTAAAACTGATACAATCGGTTGAGTTTAAATTTTAAAATTAGAAGTTCATGGTTACACTTAAAACAACTTGTCAAGTTAGAGTAAAAAAAGAATTTTTTCAATACCTAACAAAAAAAAAAGTAGCTATTAAATTAGTCTTTACAAAAATGATGGAATGATAAAGTATATATTGAAGTTAAGTGACATATCTCTCCTAGGAAAAGTTTTACCAATATTATAACATAGGTACTATTGCTCTTATTAATTGATTGTCACGTCAATATTATTTAAAAATGAAATAAAATTTAAAAATATTAAATAATTTTCTAGGAAAGAAAATATGTTTCTTTTTAATTTTCTTATGTTCCTCTTTCTAGTTGTTAGAAAAATAAAAAATCAAATTGAGATATTGTTGACAAATATTTTAATTAGGTACTTTTTCCCAAATCAACATCATCTCATCATCTTATTCTTATTTGTGTCTTTCTCCAAATATTCTTCCCTTCTTAAAAAATTCCAATTTTCAAATGTGGACAAAAGAATGGGCAACAATCAATATATACTATCAACTTTGGAATGAAACATACAGAGCAAACAGCTTAACGAACACACTTGGTTTCGAATATTTTCTAATTTAAATGCTTTTTGGAAATAATACTTTTTAATAAGAACTTTAATTTATTATATATCTTATTCTTGGGAAATTACCAAAAATAGGTTAAAAAAAGAGGGTTAAATGACTTTTGGAATAGTTTTTGAAAATAAAGAGTTTTAGGAAAATTTAGGTGTCAAGACAAAATTTACCTTCATTAAATTTCTCTTTCTCTTTCCCTTTCCCTTCTCTTTCACGTAAAAGCTTTCGCTTTCCCTTCTCTTCTGCATAGAGTTTTCCTTTCCCTTCTCTTTCACGTAGAACACTTGAAGTAAAAAAAAAAATGATTCTGCTCTGATACTTTGCTATGCTCTAGTGTCGTTCGAAGATACTCCGGCCATTCGTCGATTGTCGTTCGTCGCTTGCAGTCCGTCGGTCCTCTAGTGCATTTCGTCGCTCCTCCTTTTCGAACCATTCAATCAACTTTGAGCGTTTTCTCTTATTTCGGTGAGTTTCATCTCTAACCCATTTTCAAATAAATTTGGTTTAGGTATTTGTTGCGAGTTTCATCCGTAAATGTGTTTGGTTTAGGCTATTTTGGAATGGACTTATTTGCTGTAAATTGGTTTAGTCAAAGTTTGGTTAGGTTCTTAGAAAGTTCAATGGGTAGTGAAAAATGCACAATTCAGTTGGGTCAAATAGAGGAGGAGTAAGCAATAGGAATAGAAGGAATAGAGGGTTTTTTTATCTACATTGCTTTCTATCTATCCTGTATTGTCTTAAATTGTGAGCAATTTTTCATGCTGTTATGGATGCTTTTCAAACCACTCTAGCTTCTTCTTTGATCACTTTCTTCCACCTGCACTTTATGCATTAGTTTGAATTGTTTTTATGCATGTTTAGTAAGTCTCTTACGCCCTTATGGTTTTTCTCGCACGTATCTCGCACGCATCTCGCACCTTACAAACTTTCACTATTTATTTCAAAATCAAATTGGTACACCTCCTAATCCATTTAGAGCTATTCTTTACATGTTTAGTAAGTCTCTTAGGCCCTCATGCTTTATCTCGCACGTATCTTGTACACATCTCGCACCTTCCAAACTTTGCATCTCGCAGTTATGTTTGTTATTTCTTTGCATCTCGCAAACATCTCGCAGGCATCTCGTAGGTTCTTAAGTTCAAATGCTTAATCTCAAATGAATTATATATTTATCCCTATGTGAGTTAGGGTGCTTTTGGCTACTGTTTTTTAATCTGGCAAATAAGTCATACACTTTTTTATGTGATATGTCAACTTCTAAGTTCAAATCAATTTTTGTAGGAACTAAAAAACTTAAGGTAGTTTAAGGATGTCACATGTTTGGATTTTAGTGCGTTACGGTGGTGTATGGAATGAGGGACGAAGAAAATATGAAGGAGGCGTGTTAAAAGGCATTGTTGTCAATAAAGAAATAACACACAAAGATTCACAGGATGAATTATATGACCTTGCAGAAGTTGACCCTATAAAGTTTGACATAAAGATAAGATGTATATATGAGATAAAAGGGGAAAATGAAGCTCCTCTATTTGAGATAAGCAATGACCGTGATTTGAAGTTTTATATTCTTAGTGAAAATCCATTGGAGGTTCCCCTATATGTATCATTTGAGCCTAGAAGCAATCAAAGCAAGAAAGTGTTAAACAAAGATTACAATTCAGTATCTGGGAGCAACCAAGTTCATAATTTAAACCCTCATCCTCCAATTGTAATGGATACATTAGATGAGAATGAACTTGATATTGGTGAAGTTCAGGTTGGCTTGTGTGATAACATGATAAGGACCACTTCGGATATATGGCAATCATATGATTCATATGATTCAAAAGATGATACTTTTACATGGGAGTTAGTTGAGATGAACAATGAATCGTTTGACATCCCACAACAAAGAGATGCTCCTACAAAAGATTGCAAAGGAAAAGCTAAAGTTCACTACAACTCCTCTAGTCAAAAGTTGAAGATAAAAAGAAGTGGTTGGTCCGAAGAAAGCTCTACAAGTGAGGAGTTGGATGTAAGACAAATATTTTTTTGCAAGAGAGATTTGTCAATGAGATTAAGTGCGTTGGAAATGAAATTTTTTTTTTCAGTTTGTAGTAAAAAAGTCTACAAAAGAGGTTCTTTTTGTTAGATGCATCGACAATAAGTGTGGTTGGAGATTTCGAGCGGTGAGATTGAAGGATTCTAATATATTCAAGATTAAAAAGTATGTCAAAGTTCATTCGTGTTCTCTTGAGTTTTTGAATCGTAACCATAGGCAAGCAAAATCTTGGGTTGTTGGAGAATTAATAAAGTCCAAATTCAAGGAGCCGGTTGCCTATACAAACCACGTGATATCATAGAAGACATGAGGCAAGACTATGACATAAATATGAGTTATGAAAAAGCATGTCGTGCTAGAGAAAATGCATATGAACGTGTGCGAGGGTCTCCTGAAGAGTCATATAATCTTTTGCGTAGATATGGTGAAGCACTCAAACTTACAAATCCAGGTACAATATTTCACATGGAACTCAAAGATGATCGTCTCTTCAAATATCTTTTTATGGATATTGGTCCATGTGTCAGAGGATTCTTAAATTGCATTAGACCGGTCATAGTCATGGATGGAACATTTCTTAAGAACAAATATCGGGGTCAATTGATAGTTTCCGTTTGCTTAGATGGTAACAATCAGATTTATCCTCTAGCCTTTTGAGTAGTTGATAGAGAAACAAATGACTCAATACAGTGGTTCTTAGAAAAATTGAAAGGTGCAGTAGGGGAGGTGCCTAATCTAGGCTTCGTGACAGATCGGAAAACATGCTTCTCCAATGGTATTTCATCAGTTTTCCCCTCTGCATTCCACAGCCTTTGTGTCCAACGTTTGACTCAAAATTTGCATGATAAATATAAGAATAACACGGTTGCTACTTTGCTTTACAATGCATCGAGAATATATCGTGAATCAACGTTTCTAGTGTTGGAATTTATGTCCTAAAACTCGTATTTTGTTATTTGATTCAATAAAGTTTATTATTGAATGACATAATCTTAAAACCAATAAGTATCAAGGTCTCGAGGCTATTTTACTAAGTTTTTCAATATACTTGAACTTTATGTAGAGACATAAACATAGATTAAGTTCGAGTTAATAGCCCAAATAGTCTATAGTGTATGAATAAGGTTGGACGCCTTATTCTGGAAAAACATTATGGATGCGGCCCGCTCCGTAATTAGTACAAACGATGTAATCTTGAATCGTCATGTAGAGAAATGGAAATGGGGGCGTCCTATGTAAATGGTTTGCATAAGACTGAAACCACGAAATAGTCACTTTTAGTTATAACACCGTAAACTATAAACTGACTATTTCAATTATGATGACCTTCTGTTAATCCTGAGCTAACTATGAACTTCTGTTCATTCGGTAGTATCCTTCTGCATAGGTGAGGGCAACTCATCATCGCTGGCCCAATAAGCCTCCCATTTCAGGGATAAGACCGAGTGGATAGCTAGGGACATAGGGTGCAAGATGGAATTCACTCCTACCCACTTCTGCGGTAGTAGATAGGTTGTTCCCTTAAGAACTGAATCCAAGTCTTGAACATGGGGTCCCACCTTCTCATTGGCCCGAGAAGGATTTAGGTTTATAGGTTGGACCTTAAACCAATTGTTCAATAGTGGATCAGTGGATCTTAAGGAGCAAGATGTAATCTCAGAGGTAAAACGGTATTTTGACCTAACCAAGATTACGAACAACCTGTGAAGGATCAACTTACTCATCATGGTTATATCAGGTGGACAGAAATATATCTATAGTGAGGGGAGTGCAACTATGAGTCTTTAGTGGAATGATTCATTAGTTACTGAATGTTGATTAAGCTTGGTCTAAAAGAGTTTAGCCAGTTAATCTCGAACCGGTTGAGCCCATGATCTATAGGTCCATTACGTTCCCCTACTAGCTCATATGGATTCAACTAAGAACAGTATGTTGGAATAATTCGAATTGTTCGAATTAGGAAAAGAGAGAGAAACTGACAAGTATATAAGATATAAGTCGGTAGATTATAAACTTTAAGCTTTGTGTTTAAATATGATTTAAATAAATATGAATGTAGATTCATATTTAAAAGCTTGGAAAGTTTTGAAAAGGTCAAAGTTGTAAAAGTCAACATGTTGATTTTTTATTTTGAAAAACAAAACTTTGACCGTATTTATATTCAAATATGATATGAATTTTAGAAAAATGAATGTGGATTCATACTCGGGAGGTTAGAATTAGTCAAGACAGGTAAAATAGCAAAAAGTCAAAAAGTTGACTTTTGACTAAGAAAAGTTAAAGTTTGACTTTGACTTAAATTGGTTAAAAGACCAAATTGCCCTTTAACTAATTTCTTTAACTAAATGTTAGTGGAAAATGTGGCAGATTTTTATGAATTAGAAGCCACTAATTCCATTAAATAGTTAATGGATTAATTAGGTGTTGAGTTTATATGAAATAAATTGCATGCAAATTGCATGTATTTTTTCTATTTAAAATTTTCATTTCAGAATGAGAAGAGATGATGATTCTCATATAAAAAACTCTAAACGATTCATCTACCTCCTCCCTTCTCTCTAAACGATTTCCTTCACAAAAACGAGTCCCACAACTCGGTTCTTGGTCTTGAGATTAGTAGGCCAACTTAGTGGTTGTCCTTTGCTCGTGATCTTTAGGCAGAGAAGTTTTTTGGAACGAAGAAGAAGTTGTGAACTACAAAGGTAAGCTCATTGTTTTTATACTCTTCAGGTCTATCGTGTAGTAGTTGCATGTTAATTTCTAAATCGTTTAGATGCATATAGAGTAAAGCATGATCCTTAGTCTTCCGCTGCATGCTTCTCAGATGTTTTTATTCCCAGCATCTAAAAGCGTGGAGAAATATTCTGGCATTTCCTAATGGTTAAGGGAAATATTTAAATGACGTTGGAATAGCACGATGGTCTCGTGTTCACTGCCCAGGAAGACGATATAACATGATGACAACAAATATAGCAGAGTCTATGAATTCTATACTAAAAGAACCTAGAGATTTGCCTATTGCTTCATTCCTTGAACATGTTCAAGCTTTGCTATAACGTTGGTTTTGGGAGCGTCGAGAAGAAGACATTAAAGTGACGTCTACATTGACTTAATGGGCAGAGTTAGTTCTACAAAAGAAACAAGAACGAGCTTTGACAATGAAGGTCAACCCAATTGACTGTTACCAATTTCATGTCAAAGATTTAGATAAGGAGGAGGTCGTAAATCTTCAGACTCAAGAGTGCACTTACAAGGAGTTTCAAGCTGGACAACTACCATGCTCACATGCTATTGCTGCAGCACGGGATCGCAATATAAATTTTTATATTTATGTGCTAATTATTACACTAATGAATATTTGTTGGCAGCATATGTGGAGGCCGTCTACCTAGTTGGGAATCAGTCAGATTGGAAGACAAGCGAAAACTACGTACATATGACTGTTTTACCTCCGAAAGTAGTCAAAAGAGTTGTCGGCCGAAGAAAAAGAGGATTCCAAGTGTCGTAATTCTTTGTAATCTATACTATATATAAAAGGATGCAAGTGGATAAATTTTCTAACTCTATTTTACCCTTTCATTATAACTTCCTTTTTGTTTTGTTTTAGTGGCAATTTTGTCATTTACATAGTTTTAATATTTATGGTCATTTTCACATCAACAAGATAGAAGTTATATTTCCTTAGCTTTTCATCTTCTCATTATAACTTTTCTAAAAAATTTAAAATTTTATTTCCAATTAAATATGTCATTTAAATTTATCCAAATCCATTCACATTCCTCTCTATCCTTTTATCTTCTACCTCCCAACTATTCACATTCTCTTATCTCATATTAACTCTTTCTTATATCTTTCAACCTTCCAAATTCTTCATTTTTAAATCTTTGAGTATAAATATCTCTTTGTTTGTTTTTATTTTCACTCATGTTCACAAGTTACAACAAAATGTCAGGGGTGAAGAAGAGAAGCAAACTAAATTATGTTTTTCTATTCTCTTCTATTTTTATTTTATAGAAGTATGCTTGTGTATATTTCTTCATTTATAGGTTTCTTTTTAGTACAAAACAGAAGTTGGGGAAACTTAAACTACCAACTTTGTGCTTGACATGTAGATATGTCTATGCTCTTTATGTTTAAATTATGTAATATTGAGAATCTTTTTTAATGTAACCCTAGGAATCTTGCTCATATTTTTTTCTTCATTTAATTTTTTTAATTAAAGCTATTATAAATTTGAGATAGTATATTATGATATTTCTAAATTTATTATTCATTTTTCACGTGTTACGATGTAAATATAAAAATGATATAAATATGAAAATATTGAAATGACTGTTCTAATTTTATAAAATCAAGTTAAAACTATAATTTTGTGGTTTGTAATTTTCACGTATATCGCACGCGTTGTTTATTATTAGTATATATAAAAGGATGGAATGGAAGAAACTTTCGAGTCCCATTTTACCCTTTAATTATAACTCTCTTTTAGTCTTGCATTAGTGACAATTTTGTCATTCACATAGATATAATGTTTGTGGTTATTTTCATATTCAATAAGATAGAAGTTACATTTTGTTAACTTTTGATCTTTTTATTATAACTTTTCTCAAAATTTCAAAATTTTCTCTCTAATTAAATGTCATTTAAATTTATTTAAATTCATTCACATTCCTCTCTCTCCCTTAATCTTTAATCTCCAATTATTCACATTTTCTTATCTTTTGTATCTCTTGCAACCTTTTAATTTTTTCCTTTTCAAATTTTTGAGTATAAATACCCAATTTTTTTCATTCATGTTCACAAGCACAACAAAATGCTAAAGGTCAAGAAGAAATCAAATCATGTTTTTCTATTCTTTTCTACTTTTTTTTTGTTGTTTTTTTTTTTTTGTATATAGAAGTATGCTTGTGTATATTTCTTCATTTATAGGTTTCTTTTTAGTACACAACAAAAGTTGGGGAAACTCAAACCACTAAACTTTATGGTTGGCATATATATATATATATATATATATATATATATATATGTTCTTTATGTTAAAGTCATATAATAATGAGAATCTTTTTAATGTTACTACGGGAATCTTGCTATTTTTTCTTCATTTAATCTTTTTTTATCAAAGCTATTTTATTAATGAAATGGTTGAGTGGCTTATACTTTGATTTTGTTAAAACAATGTAAATATTGTTGAAATTTATAAATTATACATAAAGGTAATAAAATGTGTAAAGCAAAAAATATTAAAGTCTTGAAATTTCATAATTTCAAAAGAAATATGATTTTGTTGGATGTTATTATACCCTTTCATTATAACTTTTTTCAGTCTTGCTTTAGTGGCAATTTTCTCATTTACATAGATTTAATGTTTGTGGTCATTTTCACATTCAACACGATAAAAGTTACAGTTCGTTAACTTTCCATCTTCTTATTAAAAAAAAGTTTTGATTCCATAACCGATATTAGTTAATGTTCTATGTTACTATGCTCATATAATTGTAACTTTTTCATCTTCCACATCGCAATTGATATTACATAATGCTATCTTCTACTTTATTTGGATATATGTTATTATACAACCAACAACCTTTCTATCTTCCAATTTATTTGTATATAGATAGATTAGATGGTTAAGTTTCCAACGTAAGATGTTAAGAAATGAAATTTTAAATTGCGCAAACAAATCAAATTCAAATTTAAAAGAGACATAGGATAAGAAGATGATGAATTTGGAGAATATTAAAATGATTGTTCTAATTTTATAAAGCTAAATTAAAATTATAATTTTTTTGCATGTGATTTTCACGCACATCGCACACGTTGTTTACTAGTTTTGTTAAAATGAGTTTGGTGGGAGGCAAAATTCGTAGGTAATAAATTAATAAATAATGGAATATAGTAAATAAGGCAGAGTATTAAGATTTTTAATTAATCATAATTTTAGTTTTTATTTTGTGAGTCAAGTTTTTGGTTGTTGGGAAAAAGTCAAGATCTCATCGGGATGGCACCCAAAGGGACAGCGCAACGCCCCCACACTGCCTATCATAATTCACATTCTCTTTGTGAATTCCACGTTCACATCATAAAAACTAATCCATTCTTTTTAGATATCTGCAAATTACATTTATAGTCTACTTTTCGTTCAATTTTTATTTTAACAATACAACATGACACCTCGGCCTTCCTTTCCTTATATAAACATTTTCCAAATTTCGGATTTGAAGTGTTTTTCTTTTTCTTTTTGAAATTTTATAAATGAAATAGATACACCTCATAATGGATGGAAGGCCTAAAAGAATGGATGTGAAGAAGGAGGTTGAATTTTATTTGGAAATTTAAAAATAAGATTTAATTAGAATATAAGATAATAGTTGTAAAATTGATGTCCACTTTGCTTGGGAGACAAGTGAAAGGCCAACCTCAGTCTACTTTTTGACCTTCCAGATATTTCTTGACGGGTCAAACTCCAACTCTCTATTTTCATACTTTTTTAATTTTAGTAATAACAACTATTATAATAAATAAATAAATAAATAAATAAATAAATATAATACTTATTTAAACGAAGTTATTGTTTTTTTTCTTCTTTTTTTTTCTTTTTTTAAATATGCAGATGTGCTTGTTATTCTTAAAGAGGTCAAAGGTGGTAAGTGGTTGGGATTTCTTATGGAGCAAGTAATCAATATATAAAATTATGAAATTACCTATTTACCCACAAAAATATATGACCTTCATTCAATATTTTCATAATATATACTTTTAGTCCTTAGTTATATCCATATATAATGAGACAAATACTTTTAAACAAATCTGCCCTCTCATATTTTTGTTAATTATATCTACGTCCTTCCATAATTTATATGTAAAAAAACAACTATAATATTTTACTTTAACTTTTTATATTAAAAAACAAGAATTCTAGAAAGATATTTTTAGGTAACTCATATTTTTTATTAATTGTATCTATGTCTTTTTATAGTTTAAATGTAAAAAAAAAAAAAAAATTATTTTTATATACATTCATGTGAAGTAGTAATTTTTAACTAAAGTTTTCTAAAAAGACAAACCAACCAAAATATTTACATTATATAAAACAATTTTAAAAAAGAAAAAAGTTAAGCCCACAACGTGAAATAACAAAAATACCCCTGTAATTAATTAGTCACACACGAGTGAAAAAATGATTTTGTCCTCAGTCTAAATAATCTCTTAACAACGATCTAATAGCAAGTCCAAACAATCTCGTTGCAATTCTAAACGATCTTGTACCCTTATACTCTTGTACCATGTTAAACGATGTTATACCCTTCTACCTGGTCTAAATAATCACGTAGGAAGTCTAAACAATCTTGTACTCTTCTACCTAGTCTAAACGATCTAATAGCAAATCTAAACGATTTTGTACTCTTGTACTTAGTCTAAGATCTTGTACCAAGAAGAAGAAAAAAAGAAGATGAGAAATGAAGAAAAAGAAATAAATTCTGGAAGAAGGAAATGAAGAAATTGGTAAATATTTACATAAATAATAATAAACTACAAAATTCGAATAAGTAATAATATGAAGAAATTAATAATACAAAAAGGAAATGAATAAATCGTAAGGAAGATGTAACGACCCAACTCCTTATACTGAATCGAAGTCATTACCAAATATAGAACAAGTGGTTTAAGTCATAAAAAAATTTCAAAACGCATACGGTTTAAGAAATTTTATTTATAAAATTTAAACAAGGTAGTCATGCAAAAATGTAAAAGCGTTCTGAAATCCTACTCGGGCCCTATCTACATAAAAGATGGTAAGTGATGAAAAGTACTCAAATTCAAATGCGAAAATCTGAAATAAGAATAAGCGGAAGCGGTAGTCCCTATGGCCCTCCACGGTCTCACTTCGGGTCGCTCGCCAGCTTGCCCTTGCCCTTGCCCCGTCCTCTACCTGAAAACATAAAACGAAAAGAGTGAGTATAAAAATACTCAGTAAGGGACCCACTACTAGTCCCACTAGGTGCCTGTTAACTTCCTGTTAGAGTCCTGATAACTGGTACCCAATCTTTGGCACGTTCCCGAACACGTGCAATCATGCGCTCCCGTAGGAACGTAACTCTGGTCTTCGGTGCCCCGGGGGACACCTAGGACAGTCGGGATGCGAGGACCCCGTCGAGTCACTCGAGTCATATCTATATCCATGCTAGACTGGCGTCCCGTCAGACCACACAGTCCTCAATAGGTGGTGATCCCGAAGGACACCCATGCAGGTACGACTCTAACAGATCAAGCTAACAGGTACCCTAAATTGCAGTATACATACACATGGCATCAGCATATAACATATCATATAAATCATCTCTGCCCTCTCCGTCTCGACATTCGTCGTATAGCTATAACAGCTCTCGCCACACATAACAGGCTATAGTGTAACCATACCGTCATTTACATCATACTAACATTGATTTCAGGCATCGTTCCGTCCAATCCTCAACATGCAAAAATTGGAGTATACATCATCTCATATTTCTAAGCATGGAGCTAGTAGTAGAATCTCTTACCTGGAGATTTACTTGACGAGTCCTAACCGCGAGGCAGTACGCTTTCCAAGCGACGAGGTCCTAACTGTTTAATATGCCAAAATTCGTAATTAGGTCGCCAACGACTATCGGTTCAAGACTCATTTGAAATAACTTACCCTAGAGAGGTTGCAGTGCTCGAGCCCCCCTGCTGAAGAATTCCCGCGCTGCAGCACTTACTTGGTCCAAGACGTCCCTTAAGGAAAAATGATCTAATTTAATTCCAAATTAAATTAACTAGTGCCCAAAATATTGAATCTTACTGGATAATGCCCAAAATAATTGATTTAATTACCAAAAATTAGGTGGAAGGAGCCAAATTAGTCCTGGCGGCTCGGCTAGAAGAGGACAGGGATCGGCTCGGCTTGGCGCAGGCGCGGCTCGGCTCGGTACAGGAGGCTACGCGTGCGGCTCGGCTTGCAACAGGGAGGAGATGCAGCTCGGCTTCGCGGAAACGCGCGGCGCGGCTTCCCACGCGGACGCGGCTCACACGCGGAGAGGGCTGGATGCGGCGCGGCTTCGGTTTCGGCTTCGGGCGCGCGGGCGTGGAGCGGCTCCGGGTTCGTTCGTCGACTGGAGGCACGCGCGGCGGATCGGCTTCGAGTGGCGGCTGCGGGAGGCGGCTGTGCGCGGATCGAAGCGGCTCCCTTCGGCTCGATCGGAGCGGCGCGGCTGGCTGAACTTCTCAGATCGACGCGGCGCGGCGAGCTTCGGCTGCACAGATCGGCTTGCTCGATCTTTCCGACGCGGCTGGAAGCTCGGCGGCGGCTCGGTTTCGACTTGCAGGCGCGCGGCTGGTTGGCTTCGGCTGTCTCGGCGAGTTCCGGCTGCGCTGCGTCGGATCTACGCGGCGCGGCGTGGCTGGCTGCGGATACGGCGCTCGGCTGCGCGGATGAGGAGCGGCTCCGGATTCGGCTTGTAGACGCGGCGCGGCTGGGATGGTGGTTCGGCTCTACTACGGCCGGCTCCGAGGGTTATTTTGCAGCTGGCGTGCGGTGGCGTGCGGCGGCGAGCGGCGGCGTGCGGCGGCGGCGGAGAGTGGCGGCGGCTGTGGTGGGAGCAAGGTGGGGCTAGGGTTTTCTTGGGAAGGTGATGAGTTTCACGCCTCCCAATGCCCCCTTTTTAAAAGAATAAAAGAATAATAAAAAGATAAAATAAAACCCACACCAATTTACTTTCTTTTCTTCTTTTATTATTAATTTCTTTTCTACTTTAGTCCAATGGCAACTCTCCTCTCTCTCTTCATTAAAGCCACCATTGACCCTTTCCAAGGCATTAATTAATTTGTTGCTTCACAATTAATTAATTTATTTCACCCTTAAACCTCAACAATTAAATAACCAACCAAGGAAAATTTTAACCTTAATTAAGTGTAAGTCAAAATAAATCTCATTTCATAACCACTTTAGAAAATAAAATACTCTTGAGATGAACAATGGAACTCTAATCTACTGGGGCGTTACAACCTTCCCTCCTTAGGGAACTTTCGTCCTCGAAAGTTCTAATCCTCGAACAGCTCGGGGTACTGGGCTCTCATGTCCTCTTCTTTCTCCCACGTGGCCTCTTCCCCTTCATGGTTCTGCCAAAGGACTTTGACCAGTGGAATTTCTCGGCTGCGAAGCTTCTTAACCTCCCTCGCCAGGACCTCGACAGGCTGCTCCTCGTAGCTCAAGTTCTCGCTAATCTGTAGTGGCTCGAAGTCCACCACATGTGTTGGGTCTGCGACATATTTCCTCAGCATGGAGATATGGAATACGTCATGCACTGCCGCAAGGGACGGGGGTAGCGCCAGGCGATAAGCCACGGGGCCAATCCGCTCCAGAATCTCGAACGGCCCTACGAAGCGTGGACTCAGCTTCCCCTTCTTCGCGAACCTCAGAACACCCTTCATGGGTGCAACCTTCAGAAAGACCATATCTCCCACTTCAAACTCGAGGTCCTTACGTCGTACATCAGCGTAACTCTTCTGTCTGCTCTGGGCTGTCAGCATACGAGCTCGGATCTTCTGTATGGCTGCGTTGGTCGTCTGCACTAACTCGGGGCCTAGCATCCTCTGCTCTCCAACCTCGCCCCAGCAGACAGGGGATCTACAGCACTTGCCATACAGAGCCTCGAACGGTGCCATACCGATGGTAGCCTGGTAGCTGTTGTTATAGGCAAACTCCATCAGATGCAGATGGGAGTCCCAATTTCCTGAAAACTCTAGTACGCAGGCTCGCAGCATGTCTTCCAAAATCTGGTTCAATCTCTCTGTCTGACCATCAGTCTGAGGGTGGAATGCCGTGCTGAAGTCCAACCTCGTACCTAATGCAAGTTGAAGCCCTTTCCAGAACTTCGATGTGAAACGGGCGTCTCTGTCTGAAATGATGGATACGGGTACTCCATGAAGTCTCACAATCTCTGTCATATATAGCTGCCCCCACTTACTGGCAGTGTAAGTGGATTTCCCTGGCACGAAATGGGCCGACTTCGTGAGTCTGTCGACCACAACCCAGATCACCGTGTAGCCCCTTAGGGTCTTGGGCAGTCCCGTAATAAAATCCATCGACACACTCTCCCACTTCCACTCTGGCACACTCAAGGGTTGCAACAACCCTGCTGGATGCTGCCTAGGTGCCTTCACCTGCTGGCACACCAAGCATCTACTGACAAAGTCTGCCACATCCCTCTTCATGCCCCTCCACCAATAGACACTCCTTAAGTCCTGGTACATCTTCGTACTCCCAGGGTGCATGGTAAACGGGGAACTGTGGGCCTCAGTCAAAAGCTCCGTCTTAACTGCGCTGTCTTCCGGCACACACAGGCGTCCCTCAAACATAAGGCCACCGTCAGAGGATATGGAGAAGTCTTCACCTTCCTTTGTCTCTACCACGCGACGCTTCTCTGCCAAGTAAGGATCATTCAGCTGAGCAGCAATGATCTTTTGCCTCAAGGTTGGCTGAACTGTCAACTGAGCCAACTGTGCGGTAACCTCACCTACTGAGACTGCAATCTCGGCTCTCTCAAAATCTCTGAGTAAGGGGGTCTGCTTGGTGATTAGCGCTGCTGAATGTGCTACTTTCCTACTCAGCGCGTCAGCCACTACATTTGCTTTGCCTGGGTGGTATAGGATCTCGCAGTCGTAGTCTTTCACCAACTCGAGCCACCTCCTCTGCCTCATGTTCAACTCCTTCTGAGTGAAGAAGTACTTCAGGCTCTTATGGTCGGTGTAAATCTGAATCTTCTCACCGTACAGATAGTGCCTCCATATCTTCAGTGCAAAGACTACAGCTGCCAACTCCAAGTCATGGGTAGGGTAGTTCTGCTCATGGATCTTCAACTGGCGGGAGGCATAAGCAACTACCTTACCTTGCTGCATCAGGACACAGCCCAGTCCCTTCTTGGAGGCGTCACTATAGATTACAAAGTTTCCCGAACCATCGGGCACTGTCAGGACCGGTGCAGTCACTAGCTTCTGTTTGAGCTCCTGAAAGCTCCTCTCGCATGCTGGGCTCCAGACAAAAGGGGTTCTCTTTCTGGTCAACTGGGTCAACGGGCTGGCTATGCGTGAGAAGTCTTCCACGAACCTCCTGTAGTAACCTGCCAAGCCCAGAAAACTTCGAATTTCACTAACCGTGGACGGTCGAGTCCAGTTGGTCACCGCTTCAATCTTTGCGGGATCTACTGAAACTCCCTCACTGGAAACCACGTGGCCAAGAAACGTCACCTTCCTTAACCAGAATTCACACTTGGAGAATTTGGCATACAACTTGTTGGCTCGAAGGGTCTCCAAAACCTGGTGTAAGTGCTTCTCGTGCTCCGCCTCAGTTTTTGAGTAAATGAGGATGTCGTCAATGAAGACTATGACGAACGAGTCTAGAAAGTCCTTAAACACCCTGTTCATCAAATCCATGAATACTGCAGGAGCGTTAGTCAAGCCGAAAGACATCACAACGAATTCGTAATGTCCGTACCTCGATCGAAAGGCCGTCTTGGGAATGTCACCGTCCCTAATCCTCAACTGGTGATAGCCTGATCGCAGGTCGATCTTGGAAAAGACAGTGGCTCCCTGCAACTGATCGAACAGGTCGTCAATCCTGGGCAAGGGGTAGCGGTTTTTGACTGTCACCTTGTTCAGCTCTCGGTAGTCAATACAAAGGCGCATCGACCCATCCTTCTTCTTCACGAACAATACTGGGGCTCCCCAAGGCGACACACTGGGCCGGATGAAGCCTTTGTCCAGCAACTCCTGTAACTGGACCTTCAACTCCTTTAGCTCGGCTGGAGCCATTCTGTAAGGGGCCCTCGAGATAGGGGCAGTGCCCGGCTCTAACTCGATGGCGAAGTCTACTTCTCTGGGAGGCGGAAGTCCTGGAAGTTCGTCTGGGAAAACGTCGGGGTACTCCCTTACCACTGGTTTGGAAGATAGGGAAACTTCTGGCTCTCTCACATCCACTACGCTTGCCAAGATGCCCCAAGTTCCCTGGCTGAGTAGTTTACTAGCCTTCATGGCTGAGATGACCTTGGGTATCCATACCATGCCTGCCCCCCTGAATTTGAAGCTAGCCTCGGAGGGTGGGTTAAAGACAACTTCCTTGCCAAAACAGTCTATATTTGCATGGTTGGCTGACAGCCAATCCATGCCTAGTATCACATCAAAATCCTGCATGTCTAACACTAGCAAGGTCACGTCTAACATACGATTCGCTATCTCTACCCGACATGCCTTTATTTGTTCTTTGGACAACAGAACCTCCCCAGATGGAGTAGAAACCGACAAAACACTACCCAAAGGCTCTACCTCCAAACCCACATGCTGAACGAAAACGGAGGATATAAACGAGTGGGATGACCCAGAGTCGAATAGCACAAAAGCATAATGCCCCAAAATTGGGAGCGTACCTGTCACCACTGTGCCAGCTCGCTCGGCCTCCTGCCGGGTGGTGGCGAAAACTCTCCCCTGCTGGGACGCAGAAGGCTGGGGCAGTGTCGTCTCAAAGGGTTTCCGAGGACACACATCAGCAGTGTGCCCCGGCTGTCTACATCTGAAGCAGACTCCACTTCCAGCTAAGCAACGACCTCCGTGGACTCTCCCGCAGGTAGTACAAGCGGGTAGCTCTCTCAGAGTCCTCCCGGCTGCTGCAAGCTCCCGTCGGTGTCTCTGGAAGACACCTCCTGACCTCAGTGTTCGCTGCGGTGCTACGTCAGGCTGCATCTCAACCTTTCTCTTCTGTCCCAAGGCTGACCCTCTGCCGGCAGCCTTAGACGGATCGGCTCTCTCAGGCAGGCTCAAATCCAGTGCTATACGTAGTGCATCAGCATGCGTGGCTGGGCGGAGGGCTCTGACAATGCCCTGAAGGTCTAGCCTGAGTCCTCTAACGAATTTCTCCGTCCTGGCAGCCTCATCCCTTACCATATCGGGAGCAAAGCGGGACAGCATATCGAACTCGGCGTCGTACTGCTCCACCGTCATGTCGCCTTGCTCCAAGTTTAGGAACTCTTGCAGCTTGGCGTGCTTCACATTGGCGGAGAAGAACTTAGCATAGAAGTTCTCCTTGAACTGCTCCCAAGTTATTTTGCTGACATCGCCCCCCAGCATTCTCTCAGCGGTCTCCCACCAGGCGGTGCCCCTGTCCTCCAAGAAGAAGACTGCACACTGCACCTTCTGGTCTTCTGGGCACTTCATGTACCGGAAAATAGTCTCTATGGACGTCAACCACATTTGGGCCTTTGTGGGGTTGTCCATGGATCCGTCAAAGGTCTTGGGATTATACTTCCTGAAATCCCGTAAGTGTTTCGCCTCGGCCGACAGTTGAACTGGTACTGGTTGAGCTTCCTCAGGGGCTGGAGGAGCGACGGCCTGAGCCTGAACAGGGGCGGCCTGGGCCTGAGCAGGGGCGGCCTGGTTCTACTGGGCGGCAAGGAAAGGCGCCAAAGCAGCTTGCAGCATGTCCTGATAACGCTGCTCCATCGCGGCGAGATCCGCCTGGGTGACCGGTGCGTTTGGGTCGACTGCCGGTGCAACAGGTGGCGCCTCCGGCTGGCCACGGCCGGCTCCTCTGCCTCCCCTACCACCTCCTCGGCGTGCACCCCTACGTGGCGGCATTCTCCCTAAAATTCACCAACAAACTTTTCACCACAAGAACTTAACACCCTATATCTAGGTCTTAGACTATTCAGGCAAAATTGTAATCTTAACATTAGCAAGGCTTTAGACATACCTGGCGAGTGCCGAAGGACCGTATAGCCATAGGGTGAAGTAAAACCAAAACAAAAAACAAAAAAAAAATGACTTACATCGTAGGTCAGTCTACAGAACCTAAAACACTGTGCTCTGATACCAACTGTAACGACCCAACTCCTTATACTGAATCGAAGTCATTACCAAATATAGAACAAGTGGTTTAAGTCATAAAAAAATTTCAAAACGCATACGGTTTAAGAAATTTTATTTATAAAATTTAAACAAGGTAGTCATGCAAAAATGTAAAAGCGTTCTGAAATCCTACTCGGGCCCTATCTACATAAAAGATGGTAAGTGATGAAAAGTACTCAAATTCAAATGCGAAAATCTGAAATAAGAATAAGCGGAAGCGGTAGTCCCTATGGCCCTCCACGGTCTCACTTCGGGTCGCTCGCCAGCTTGCCCTTGCCCTTGCCCCGTCCTCTACCTGAAAACATAAAACGAAAAGAGTGAGTATAAAAATACTCAGTAAGGGACCCACTACTAGTCCCACTAGGTGCCTGTTAACTTCCTGTTAGAGTCCTGATAACTGGTACCCAATCTCTGGCACGTTCCCGAACATGTGCAATCATGCGCTCCCGTAGGAACGTAACTCTGGTCTTCGGTGCCCCGGGGGACACCTAGGACAGTCGGGATGCGAGGACCCCGTCGAGTCACTCGAGTCATATCTATATCCATGCTAGACTGGCGTCCCGTCGGACCACACAGTCCTCAATAGGTGGTGATCCCGAAGGACACCCATGCAGGTACGACTCTAACAGATCAAGCTAACAGGTACCCTAAATTGCAGTATACATACACATGGCATCAGCATATAACATATCATATAAATCATCTCTGCCCTCTCCGTCTCGACATTCGTCGTATAGCTATAACAGCTCTCGCCACACATAACAGGCTATAGTGTAACCATACCGTCATTTACATCATACTAACATTGATTTCAGGCATCTTTCCGTCCAATCCTCAACATGCAAAAATTGGAGTATACATCATCTCATATTTCTAAGCATGGAGCTAGTAGTAGAATCTCTTACCTGGAGATTTACTTGACGAGTCCTAACCGCGAGGCAGTACGCTTTCCAAGCGACGAGGTCCTAACTGTTTAATATGCCAAAATTCGTAATTAGGTCGCCAACGACTATCGGTTCAAGACTCATTTGAAATAACTTACCCTAGAGAGGTTGCAGTGCTCGAGCCCCCCTGCTGAAGAATTCCCGCGCTGCAGCACTTACTTGGTCCAAGACGTCCCTTAAGAATGATCTAATTTAATTCCAAATTAAATTAACTAGTGCCCAAAATATTGAATCTTACTGGATAATGCCCAAAATAATTGATTTAATTACCAAAAATTAGGTGGAAGGAGCCAAATTAGTCCTGGCGGCTCGGCTGGAAGAGGACAGGGATCGGCTCGGCTTGGCGCAGGCGCGGCTCGGCTCGGTACAGGAGGCTACGCGTGCGGCTCGGCTTGCAACAGGGAGGAGATGCGGCTCGGCTTCGCGGAAACGCGCGGCGCGGCTTCCCACGCGGACGCGGCTCACACGCGGAGAGGGCTGGACGCGGCGCGGCTTCGGTTTCGGCTTCGGGCGCGCGGGCGTGGAGCGGCTCCGGGTTCGTTCGTCGGCTGGAGGCACGCGCGGCGGATCGGCTTCGAGTGCCGGCTGCGGGAGGCGGCTGTGCGCGGATCGAAGCGGCTCCCTTCGGCTCGATCGGAGCGGCGCGGCTGGCTGAACTTCTCAGATCGACGCGGCGCGGCGAGCTTCGGCTGCACAGATCGGCTTGCTCGATCTTTCCGACGCGGCTGGAAGCTCGGCGGCGGCTCGGTTTCGACTTGCAGGCGCGCGGCTGGTTGGCTTCGGCTGTCTCGGCGAGTTCCGGCTGCGCTGCGTCGGATCTACGCGGCGCGGCGTGGCTGGCTGCGGATACGGCGCTCGGCTGCGCGGATGAGGAGCTGCTCCGGATTCGGCTTGCAGACGCGGCGCGGCTGGGATGGTGGTTCGGCTCTACTACGGCCGGCTCCGAGGGTTATTTTGCAGCTGGCGTGCGGTGGCGTGCGGCGGCGAGCGGCGGCGTGCGGCGGCGGCGGAGAGTGGCGGCAGCTGTGGTGGGAGCAAGGTGGGGCTAGGGTTTTCTTGGGAAGGTGATGAGTTTCACGCCTCTCAATGCCCCCTTTTTAAAAGAATAAAAGAATAATAAAAAGATAAAATAAAACCCACACCAATTTACTTTCTTTTCTTCTTTTATTATTAATTTCTTTTCTACTTTAGTCCAATGGCAACTCTCCTCTCTCTCTTCATTAAAGCCACCATTGACCCTTTCCAAGGCATTAATTAATTTGTTGCTTCACAATTAATTAATTTATTTCACCCTTAAACCTCAACAATTAAATAACCAACCAAGGAAAATTTTAACCTTAATTAAGTGTAAGTCAAAATAAATCTCATTTCATAACCACTTTAGAAAATAAAATACTCTTGAGATGAACAATGGAACTCTAATCTACTGGGGCGTTACAGAAGAAAAAGAAAAAGAAGTAGAAAATGGTTAGCATTAATAAGGGCAAACTTGAAATTTATAAAAATAGCATGAGCTTTTTTATTTTGTTAGAGAGGCCGTAAATATTTTAGCGCTTTGTTATATTTAAGAAAATTAATTTTTTAAATAATATTATTTAATTTATAATTAGTACATTTAAAATTATATATTCATATGAGAGTGAAATGCACTTTATGTATCACCTACTAAATCCTTGAACTTCTCAATTTAACTAGTCATAATTTAAAAATGCCCGTATCTATAAATATTTCAAATTAACTATTTTATTAAACAAACAATTTTATATCTAAAATTTTAAAGGTTTAGGAGTAAAATTGCTTCACATGATATGAACTCTTGGATCCGCCCCTGATTGTTTGTATATCAATAATACATTTAAAATTTTATATTTAATTAGTATTGATGTACCGCAAATATATTAATATTATACTTCAAATTTATTAGGCTTGTGATGACAATAATACAAAAAGTAATGATCAAATGTGTTGATTGAGGTTATATATATATATATATATATATATATATATATATATATATATATATATATATATTTCTAATACACTCATGTTTTACGGTGTTGGTCCATATGGGATATGTTATTGATATTATTCAAAGTTTATTAGCATCTGAATATATACTATTTGTTATGAAATAAATGATAATGAAACAAAGAAAGAGAAGAATAGAGAACGAGAGGGAGAAAATAATACAATTGAACTCAATTGTGGTGTGTATTACAAATGCACCACACTCCTCTATTTATAGGACATCTTATGGTATAAGTTATATTATAGAATTCAATGGGATGGATGTTACAATATGGAATTGAATGTGAGAGTTATATGAAAATTGTAACCTATGTAGGTTATGGATATTTACATTTATAATATATCATTATATTTACAATACTCCCCCTTAGATATTCATATTATATAAAAATAAATGCCTCGTTAAAACCTTACTAGGAAAAAAACCCGATGGGAAAAAAATCCTAGTGAAGGAAAAAGAGTACATCATTTTTATACATTAATAACTACCTCATAAAAACCTTGCTAGGAAAATTCAATGAGAAAAATCATAGTCAAAGGAAAAAAATGCAGTACTCCTATTTCTTAAGGACAATATTTCTACTCCCCCTTATGGATACATCACTTAAGTTCTCTGAGTCGTCGCATTCCAATGTTGTGCACTAGCTTTTCAAATGTTGATGTGGGTAATGCTTTTGTGAATAAGTCTGCCAAGTTGCCTTTTGAAGAAATTTGTTGAACACTGATGTCACAATTATCTTCAAGGTCATGCGTATAGAAGAGTTTTGGTGAGATATGCTTTGTTCTATCTCCTTTTATATACCCTCCTTTGATTTGTGCTATATATGCGGTATTATCTTCAAATAATATTGTTGGTAAATTTTTACTGAAAGACAAACCACATGTTTCTCGAATATGATGAGTCATTGATCTCAACCATACACATTCTCTACTAGCTTCATGAATTGCAAGAATTTCTGCATGATTCGATGAAGTGGCCGTCATGGTTTGCTTTACAGACTGCCAAGATATAGCAGTTCCTCCACATGTAAACAGATAACCTGTTTGAGATCTTGCTTTATGTGGATCAGATAAATATCCAGCATCCGCATAACCAACTAGATCAAAATTTGATTTATTTGAATAAAACAAACCCATATCAAATTGTCCCTCGAAGATAATGAAGTACATGCTTAACTCCATTCCAATGTCTTTTTGTTGGAGAAGAACTATATCTTGCTAACAAATTTACTGAAAATGTTATATCTGGTCATGTGTTATTAGCAAGATACATTAGTGCACCTATTTCACTAAGGTACGGTACTTCAGACTAAGTAATTCTTCATTATCTTCTCGAGGTCGAAAGATATCCTTTTTTACATCTAGTGATCGAACCACCATTAGAATGTTCAATGGGTGTGCTTTGTCCATGTAGAATCTTTTTAAAATCTTTTCTGTATATGTTGATTGATGAATAAAAATTCCATCGACTAAATGCTCGATTTGTAAGCCAAGGCAAAATTTTGTCTTACCAAGATCTTTCATTTCAAATTCCTTTTGCAGATATTCTATTGCCTTTGAAAGCTCTTCAGGAGTTCCAATTATATTTAAATCATCAACATATACAGCTATAATTGCAAATCCTGACTGTGATTTCTTAATAAAAACACATGGACAAATTGGATTATTTTGATAACCTTCTTTCAATAAATATTCACTTAAGCGATTGTACCACGTTCATCCTGATTGTTTCAATCCATATAATGATCTTTAATTTGATTGAACATAATTCTCTAGAGTTTGAATTATATGATTCAGGTATCTTAAATCCTTCAGGGATTTTTATATAGATTTCATTTTCCAAAGATTCATATAAATATGTTGTAACTACATCTATAAGATGCATATCAAGATTTTCACATACAGTCAGACTAATTAAATATCTTAATGTAATAGCATCCACCACAGGAGAATATGTTTCTTCATAATCAATGTCTGGTCTTTGAGAGAATCCTTGTGCAACATGTCGTGCTTTATATCTAGTGACCTCATTATTTTCATTTCGTTTACGCACAAATACCCATTTAAATCCCACAGGTTTTACACCTTTAGGTGTATAAACTACAGGTTAAAAAACTTCACGTTTCGTGAGTGAGTTTAGTCTGCTTGGATGACTTCTTTCTACTTGGGCCAATCCTTTCTATTACGACATTCGTCAATAGATTTAGGTTCATAATCCTCATTTTCATGAATGATATTATGTGCAACATTATACGCAATAATGTTGTCCACAACTACATTAATTCTATTCCACCTTTTTCCTGTCATGGTATAATTTATCGAGATCTCATTGTTATCTTCATATACTTGAGTCTCTTCTACATTTTTACCACTAGTCGTGTCCATGACTTTTTCTTGAATGTTTTTATTGTCAATTAAGTCATTTTGACTACTGGTCACTTTTCTTTTTCGAGGATTTTTATCCTTTGAACCCATCGGTCTACCACGCTTTTGGTGCAGCGTTGATTCATTAATTGTATCAACTTGCTGAGTTGGGATTTCAATTCTAGATGGAACATTTGCAGCTAGAATATATGACTTGGTCACTTTCTTAGTATCTGTAAATGCATCTGGCATTTGGTTTGGTACACTTTGTAAATGAATTATCTTTTGAACTTCCAGTTCACATTGCTTTGTACGAGGATCTAAATGAGACAATAACGATACATTCCAGGCAATTTCGTTTTCCAACTTCTTAATTCCTCCCCCTAATGTTGGAAAATTTGTCTCATTAAAATGACAATCAGCGAATCATGCAGTAAATACATCTCTCGTCAAGGGTTTAAGATATCTAATAATTGATGGGGATTCAAATCCGACATATATTCCTAACCTTCTTTGAGGTCCCATTTTAGTACGTTGTGGTGGGGAAATTAGAACATATACTGCACAACAAAAAATTTGCAAATGAGAAATATTTGGTTCCTGGCCATAAGCTAATTGTGTTGGGAAATACTTATGATAAGATGTTGGTCTTATGCGTATAAGTGACGCTGCATGCAAAATAGCATGACCCCATATAGATAATGGAAGTTTTGCTCTCATAAGTAATGGTATGGCAATCAATTGTAAATGCTTGATAAATGATTCTGCCAAACCATTTTGTGTATGAACATGAGCTACATGATGTTCAATATTTATCCCAGTTGACATACAATAATTATTAAATGCTTGGGATGTAAATTCACCAGCATTATCAAGTCGAATGTTTTTTATTGTATAAGCCGGAAACTGTGCTCTTAATTTGATTATTTGAACAAGTAATCGTGTAAATGCAAGGTTTCGACTTGATAATAAACAACATATGTCACCATGAATTCGTTCTAAAAATGTAGGTAACTCCACTCCCACTTTGGCTAGTGATGGCCTAATAATTAATTTTCCTTGAGAGCAAGCAATACATGATAATTCTTTGGATTGAAGAATCTTCTAGTTTTTTCGTGGATGTCCGTGAGAATTTTCAATAATTCTTTTCATCATTATTAACCCAGGATGACCCAATCGATCATGCCAAATAGTAAACATATTTAAATTCATGAACTTCGGGTTCATGGTGGCATATGTTTCAACTACTCGTATATGAGTATAATATAATCCAGAAGAAAAGGCAGACAATGTTTCTAATATACGCTTCTCATGTGAAACAATAAATGTAATATAAAGATATTCTATATTATTTTTATTGTTAGTTTCAACACGATAACCATTTTGACATATATCTTTGAAACTCAATAAGTTTCTTTTTGACTTACTTTTTGACTTACTAGAGAACAAAGCATTACTAATTGTGAATTTTGTTCTTCTAGGCAAAATAAGGTTTGCTCTACCAAAATCTTCAATCAAGTTTGTAGAACCTGATATTGTATTGACATTTGCTTCAAGCATTGTCAATGTAGAAAAATATTTTTTACTTTTAAGTATTGTGTGCGTAGTTGCACTGTCTGCCAAACATAAGTCTTCATTGTTCATCTTTGAATCAACCAATATATGAGAAATGTCCATAACTCTTCATTAAAAGAAAAAACGATTACAATAAGTCTCTTGGTAAAAAGGAAGAAAAAAAAACTAACCTTGAAATGTAAATAATGTAAATAAACTGGTAAATGTTAAATAGAGAAAACATAATGCAAATATTAGTTTTGGACATTATCATAATTAAAGGAAGTATTCGCTACTCCTTCATTATCATTTTTCTCTTCAGGAGACTTAAAGAAGTACGCCACATCTAAATGGGTCATGTTGGAAGGGTCAAATACATCATCTGGATAGGCAAAGTTTATTTCCACATTCTTCCCTTTTTCCTTCAATGAGGCTTGATAGAGGTCGACTAAGTGCTTAGATGTACAACAAGTACGAGTCCAATGACCATTCATACCACAACGGAAGCATTGATTTTCACCACTTTTAATTTTCTTATTTTGTGGAGTTTTCCTTCTATGATCATCATTTGTGGTTTTTTTGAAATCTAAATGATTATTACCACGTAAAGTATAATTACTTCTTTTTCTACCACGGTCACGACCTCGACCACGATTACGACCACGACCTCGACCTCAACCATTAATATTATTTAAAAATACAACATTCGCTTCAGGGAATGGTGTTGCTCCAGTTGGTCGAGATTCATGGTCTTTCATTAATAACTCATTATTTTGTTCAGAAACAAGAAGACATGATATGAGTTCGGAATACTTTTTAAAACCTCTTTCTCGATATTGCTGCTGCAGGAGCATATTCGAGACATGAAATATTGAAAAGGTTTTCTCTAACATATCTTCATCAATAACTTTTTCTCCGCATAATAATAATTTTGAACAAATTTTAAATGATGCAGAATTATAATCACTTACTGATTTAAAATCTTACAACCTTAAGTGCATCCAATCATATCGAGCTTTAGGAAGAATCACATTTTTTTTATGATCATACCTTTCTTTTAAACTTTGCCATAGTTCATACGGATCTTTTATCGTAAGATATTCAATCTTTAGTCCCTCATGAAGATGATGTCGAAGGAAAATCATGGCTTTCGCGTTTTCTTGACTTGAAGTCGTGTTTCCTTCTATAATCGTTTCTCCAAGATTCATGGCATCCAAATGAATTTCAGCATCAAGCACCCATGATAAATAATTATCACCATTGATTTCAAGAGCTAGAAATTCTAATTTGGTAAGACTTGACATGGTAAAACTATAACAAAGAACAAATAAACTAATTTATATTAGAAATTTAATAAACATGTCAAACATGCATTCTAAGACAACTTAGATAAATATCATATTATGCACATGATACAAAAATCAATGAAACCCATATATAATAATTCAAAACATGCATGTTAATGTACAATAATTAAAATTACAAATAAAAATTACATATACATATTATGAAAAATTAACAACAATACACACAAAAAATGTTAATTTTACAACATACTTATACATAATATGTTAAAACAACATACTTAAGTAAATTGATAAAAACATTTAGATCATAAAAACAATTACAAAACTTATACTAATAGAAAGTAAACAACTAAATTATAAACACAAATTATAAAGAACCTATAAACTATACATAGATCTTAAAATAATTGATATAAGAACCAAACATAAACAATCATATAAATCATAAAGAAATTAAAGATAAACTAAATCATAATCTTATCACGAACTAATTTTTTTTTTTAACAAACACAATAACCATGTAAACGTAATATGTAAAATTACAACATGCAATAGGTATAAAATATTACATTCTCAAACATTTAAACTATGCATGATGTATACATGGAGTGTTTCATGCCATATTCACAAATACCATAAAAAAAAACTAACTAATATTATAACCTACCTTTTGCAAATAATAAAATTGTAGAGCGTCGTGCTGATAACGTGTTATGAAATAAAGGATAATGAAACAAACAAAGAGAAGAATAGAGAAGAGAGGGAGAAGAAAATACAATTGAACTCAATTGTGGTGTATATACAAATGATCTCTACAACTTCTATTTGTAGGGTTGTGAGAATAATGGTTACAAAACCAAACATAAATAAGAGACAAGAAAGTTATTAAATTTATAATATATCGTTATATTTACAATACTATTCACATTGTTGAAAGTTATTCAAAATTGACCCATATTTGATTTACTTTTCATACACTTATCAATGTTAACACATGTTGGATATACTACTGATAGCATCCCATTTTTACTTCAAATATTTATTGATTGATATTTGATTATATAATATAACGTTGTTACTTGTTACCTTAATGAAATATTCATGCTTGATTATGATATTGATAATGTAAACTTTTAGGTTAGTTCTAAATATAGCAATTAGATTCAAAATATTAGTATTACAATTTGCCTTATTTTTAATATCAAATGAAAAAAAATATAGAAGACATAATCTTAATATTAATTTCATTCATTCTAATTTCTTAATTAATTAATTATATATAAAAAAATGTAAGTCGTCTATAGAGAGTTCGATAAATTTTGTTATATTTTTTAAATAGTTCCAAAATTTTGTTTGTACCGAGTTTAGGAAGGAGACATGAATGAACCAATATCACATCTGAATGAGAGGGATCCTAAAAACATAAAAATAATGTTAATTAAGATTTAAAAGAATTAAAAGTCATCGTCTATACCAATAAGGTGCACCTTCCTTTTCGATAGTTCGATCATAAGAACTTCAATACTATGTTGGATGACCTCTTGGGAATTTTATATTAAAATGCATGTGAGTAAAGACAAAGCATGCTGAAAAGGCTCGTGTTGGTTTGTGGAGACGATTTCATTTTATAAGTCTTTAAGACATGTAAGGATGATTTTGCTAGGTCGCAAAGGATATAGGAAAATGTCGAGGATCCAAATTCTAAATCCTAATTTGAATCTTGGGCTTGAGACATTACATTGTTACTTTCGATACTATATACAACTTAGCATCCCAATATATATCACCGCTGTTGTTATTAAGAATACAAGTTTCATCATTTGAATGGTAAAAATTAAAATAAATCAACTTCATTCTCAAAATGAAAGCATCAAAACTGTATAAAATTGAGTAAGTTATCTCAAAATTGCCATGGGTTTGCATGGTGATGTTCTTCGTGTAGCTATAGTTTAGGTTTAATTTTCTAACCACTCTTATTTATACTTATATAGTGAGAATACATTGTTTCTTAGTACAAAATGAGAGTAGGGGATCTGAACTTGAGAACCCAAGACCTCTTGTCCTCAAATTCATACAAGTGCTAGTTGAACTGAGCTCATGTTTGACGAACAAACTATAATTCTTATCAAATCATGTTTCGATTAAATTTCTCATTGCACCGCATCGGCAATGAATCTCAATTTCATCCTCAAATCCAAAATCCAAAGGTGGATCCAAGCAATACTCAAATTTGATTTAATCTCAACCCAAAAACAATAGATGACTAGTCAAACCCAATTCAACCTAAATTGGATTTATTGGACACTGCATCGTTTTTTTCAATTGGGGTTGTTCGCTTAATCCAAATAACAATATATCTTTTACACGTAATTACTATTATTAATTACTAAATAATAATACTTTTAAATTTTAAAAAATTAATTAACAACTAGCTAATTTCATCTACACATGTATGGATACTATAAACATAGAATTAAAGGTGATAGGAGTGAGACTGTTGATAGGAAAGTAAAGGTGATCGATCGTTCTACAAGAAGTGGGATCGTTGATGGTAGAGTAAAGGAGTTCGATTATTTCTAGTAGGAGGGATCACTGACAGTAAAGTAAAGATGCTCAACCATTCCTAGTAGGAGCGGGATCGTTGGTGACAAAATAAAGGTGCCTGGATATATCATTCTAGTAGGAGAAGGATCAATGACGTCAGAGTCAAGATGTCCAACCATTTCTCGTAGAAGTGAGATTGTTGACGACAAAGTAAAGGTGCTTTATCATTTTTACTAGAAGTGGGATCGATGGCGGTAGTATAATGGTACCCGAACCGTTCCTAGTAAGAGTAAGATCACTAATGGGAAAGGTAGCAGGAGCAGAGTTGTTGATGGGAAAGCTAAAAGGAGGTCACTACTATAAAAGTTTGAGATATATAGAATGGAAAAAAGATAAAACAAGAGCAAAAAGCTCACATTTTGAAAACATGTGTGGAAATAAAAAAAAAAAAAGGTTATTCTCTGGAGGTACATGTTACGATAAATCTAAATTATATAAAAGAAAATAAAAAATATGTTAGCAAGATTAAAATGATTAAAGAAAAAGAAAAAATAATAAAAATATTGAATAATAAAAAAAGAAAAAGAAAAATTTTAACTAAAAACTCAAAATTCGAAGTCGATATATGTGACGTTCATTTTTATCTCAAATTTAAATTAGAGCTATAATCTTAATTATCTCAAGATAGGGATTCCTGTTTATGTCAAATTGGTTTTAGTCATATATATTCCAATTTTTTGTCAAAAAAAATCGTCAAGATTTAGGTATGCATCCTCTAGACAAATTGTGGATAAGACCTCAAATTTATCTCAAATTAAAGCTTGACTATATTCCAAACTTTATTCTAAATTTAATACAAACTAATGTACTAAATTCATAGTTTGATTGATTTGACATGTCAAATTGAGTCAAATAAGAAAAAAATTCTCATATTTTGACTTTAATTGTATCTTTTTCGAGATTGATGCATTCATATACGTGCATAAATCTCGAAAAGGAGGCATTTGACATTTGTTGAATAAGAAATTTTGGATCAATCATAAATTGTCACATCACGTATAAAATTAACAAATAAAAGTTGATATGTGTCGGAAATTGAAATTGAAGGCATAAATTGATAAATCCTGATGAAGCCACATGTTTTCATTATGACTGTTAGATCAAGTTAATTACGTTTTCTCAAACTAAATATTATTTATTTCGGTTACAATTTAATTGAGCCAAAAAATAGACTTAATTTAGACCAAATGTCAAGGAAGACCAAAGTCCATATAGTTGGGCCCATGGGCCATGTACTTCGGCCAACCAAATCAGAAAAATTTGGTCAGAGAGAGGGTAGAGAAAATTTTATTATAAGTAGATTAATCATAAGAATTAATAATTCAAGGTTTTGTTCTAACTCAACATTCTCTCCCATTCTTAAAAAGATTTGCTAATAAAAGGGTCAATGTACAATAAACTCTAAAGCTGCATAATAAGCAACCAACACAGGAAGAGAAACTATTGCCCCAAAAATCACCCTGCATTTCAAACAAAATGCCCACAATTTAATAAATTAACTAATCATGTAATCAACTAATATTAATAAAAGTATACAAGAAAATGTCAAAGTTAATTACAAAGATTTTATACCAATAATAAGATTTATAACTTATCCAAAACATATTCATCTTTCTTTAATAAACATGGAAGTCTCATTTTCAAAAATTCTAATTCAGTTTTAGAAACTGTGATTACGTTTAATAATTTCATTTATTTTATTATATACTTTAATCAATAATTAAACAATAGAAGAAAAAAGATAATTTGTAAAAAAATAGTTTTTTTTTTTTTTTTTATTTTTTTTTTTAAATTTGTGTTGATAAAGAGCAAATACTTACGCTGTGCTAAGAACATCTGCATGTAACCCATACTCTTTTGCATAGATAAATGATGTAATGGATTGTGGTACTGCTGCCTACAAAGATATAAAATTTGCATTAAAATGAATGTCATAAGAATTTTGAAATAAATTCAAAATTTGTTTTAGCTGGTTAAAACTTCTATTATGCTTGAATTTAGTCCATGCAATCAAATACTATTAACTAAAGCAAGTAATTTTCATACACTTTTAGTGAAAGGGTTTTAAAATACAAAAAAAATGGGTGAATGTGGAGGTATTGGTCGTTAGAGGTGACCGTTGTCGTCAAAGTTGATCATCGAACTTGGTTTCATAAAATGTTGTCGGAAGTGGTTTTCATAATTGACCCCAGAAAATAGTTGTCAAAATTAGCTATCGAAAATGTCATAGTTAAGAACCATAATTGATCTTCGGAGTTGGAGGTTTTTGTCGTAGTTCATTGGATTGAGCCAAAGTCGGGCTTAGCCCAAAAATCAAAGCCCCAAATTTGACTTAAGCCCAAGCCCTAGAAGGCTCAATTAGCACAACTAGTCAGGCTTGGACAAACCCAACCTCTTAAACCAACTCTTTAGTATCCGTACATGTGTAGATGATTTTTTAATGATTTTCACTTACCAACCCCAAATTTTGCATTTAATTCTATGTTTATAGTATCCATACATGTGTAGATGAAATTAGCTAGTTGTTAATTAATTTTTTAAAATTTAAAAGTATTACTATTTAGTAATTAATAATAGTTTTTACGTGTGTAAAAGATATATTGATATTTGGATTAAGCGGCTGGTTCATAGGTCAGCTCCAATTGAAAAAAAACGATGCAGTGTCCAATAAATCCAATTTAGGTTGAATTGGGTTTGACTAGTCATCTATTATTTTTGGGTTGAGATTTAATCAAATTTGGGTAGGGCTTGGATCCACCTTTGGATTTTGGATTTGAGGATGAAATTGAAATTCATTGCCGACGCGGTGCAATGAGTAATTTAATCGAAACATGATTTGATAAGAATTATAGTTTGTTCGTCAAACATGAGTTTAGTTCAACTAACACTTGTATGAATTTGAGGACAAGAGGTCTGGGGGGTTCTCAAGTTCAGATCCCCTACTCCCAATTTGTACTAAGAAACAATGTATTCTCACGTGTATATATATAAATATAAATAAGAGTGGTTAGAAAATTAAACCTGAATTATAGCTACACGAAGAACATCACCATGCAAACCCATGGCAACGGAGCCAATGGCCATTGCAGCTGGTCCAGCAATAAACTTCAACACCATTCCAACTATAGTGAGTGTTGGTCCACAAGCTATCAATTTTTCTTGCAAGGCCATGAAAATTCCTGCATTTGATTAAAAGCTATGCATAAACTAAACCAAAAATAAATATTATTGTTGTAATTCAACTGTTTAAAATATATGTTTTCTGATAAAAAAAAAAAAAGTCAGTTGAAGTTTGAAACTTATCTACCACAAACGAAAATGTATAAAATAAAATAATAATTGAAAGCATATACCGAGAAAATTATGTTCTTTGAATTATTGGTGAGAAAATATTATTCCCTTCATGATCATGACCTATTAGGCTATTATACCAGAGAAGAAAGATGCTTTCATATACTAGTGTCTTCGACTTAGTTTCTAAACTCTCTAAATTGTTATTTGTCGACCTAACATTGGATTGCATTTATTTTTATTTTTATTTTTATTTCTCTAGTCCAACAAGTTGAGTATTAGAATTTAAAGCCTTCAATTTCAAGGATAAAGTAATATATGGGTTTGATTACCTCTTTAACTTGAATTGAAAATATATAAGACATATCATTTCTTAAATACTAGTGCGTTTGTTTTCTTTCATGTAATTCGCTAGTATAATCCTAGAACTATAAGTTTGTTAAACTCCAATTCTTATGAGTTAAAAATATATTTTAACAACGTAGCATGTATATTTGTCAAAGTAAATATAACTCGACAATTATTTTTATTTATAGATGTATTCCAATAAAAAGTTGGAAATGTTGAATCCTCCCATTTGGTAGATAATTAACTAATAGTTAATCATTTGGTTTAAGTGGTAAAACAAACTATAGTACACAATATAATATGTTTTAATAATGTATTATGACTTGATTTTAACTTTTATTAATTGTAAACAAATATACTAACCTAAGATCCCATTAATATTATTTTTATTAGCTTATGTCATATATCCTTTTTGAATAGATTCCCACTCAAATCTTCAATTACAGCCACTAATCTCTTTCTTTCAAAAAGAATGAGAATTGAAAATTTTAATGGGAATTGCTGGACACTATAAAAATTTTAAATCATAATATAATCTACTTATAAAGTTTAAAAATTAAATGCAACCATTCAAATTAATCATCCTTAAATATAATCATTTTATTATTTTAAAATTAGTATCATCCATCCATCCATGTGTAAACTCAATTTTATACTTCAAACCTCAAATCATAACAATATCAAATATTATTAAATAGATAGAATTAGGTCAACTGGTTTAATTTTAAAAATAAGTGACTAGAAAATTAATTGAAATAGTCCACCTCAAAATAAATTCTAGAAAAAATTTCTAAATTTTATTTTAAATTTTAAGGGCTTTAATTCATTTTTAAAGTATATTTTAAGAATTCTTTTTTATGTAATGAATTTAAATAAAACTATTATTTTAAGAGAAGAAAAACGTCTTTTTTAGTTAATCTCAACATGTGGGATAAAAATGATTTGTTTGAAATATTTTAACTTTAATAAATTCAAACCGACCCTTAGTTTATTCATATATATTTTATAATAAAACAAAGATGCATAATGGAATTAAATTAAGAAAGAAAGTAAGTTTGTAATGTTACCCAGATTGAACATGGCAGTGCCAGTCCCAGCTTTTGACATTATTAGAATAGATCCTTCCATAATGCTTGGCATTTCAACATCCCATCTTCATCAAATTTTCAAAACATTAATATATATATATATATATATAGATATGAATCAGAGGCGTTTGCAAAACTATTAATTTTTTTTTTATGATAATAGAACCCCATGTCATTACATTTTTCTAAATTCCAAAAATAGTAAATTAAAAGCGGATAACCTCGGTAGCTCTATAAGATATATTTAAGTTGGATATGTTGGATAACAAATGAAGGTGTAACCACACAAAAACGAAATCATTTGTGAAAATTTGTGAGTCTAAGAGAATATTCTAAAATATAAATTTATAAAACAAAATACTATCAACTTTTCTAAAAAAATTTATTTTAAATGATAAATCTTGTAAAAATATTTACAAATATAACAAATTATATATAATTACAATCTATGTATGATAAATTACATGCAATAGATCAAAACCGACCACTGCGTTTATCGATTATGATACAAGTAACCATATATTATAGTCTATCACACCTCAAATAGGTTGTGGTATCATTTTATATTTTTATAATATTTTGATTTATTTTAAATATTATTTAACATCCACTCCCAAACATGTTATACTTCACTCTAAAAGGTTGAAATTAACCATGTGAAACTTTCACTAACTTAAAATTAGTTTTGAAAGTTAGTTTATGTTTATTTTTTTAAAAAAATAAAATAATTGGTCTTTATCCAATAACTAGCTTCTCTTCCTGAAGGGTTACCATATTTATATATTTAACTTTAACAAAAAAAAATAAGGTTAAATTTTTATAAGAATTTTAAACTTTAATAGGTAACAATTTAGTTATTTACTAGGACCTAAGAGGTGTTTCTAAACTAAAAATTAATTTTAAACTAAGGATGAATATTGATTTTAAAGATTTATTAAAATGAATATGAAAAAATTTGAACATTTACAAAGCATACAAATTAGCTGCACTAAAATAAGCATGGATAAAAGTAATTTACCTATAGCTAATTAAAGTTTCAAAGAAAAAAAAAAAAAAGAAGAAGAAGAAAGAAACCACTATCAAATGCAACTTTCTTTTTAAGCCTATGAGCATTTTATTTAATTCAATAAATTTCATTTTTCTTATGAAATAGAGAAATACCTTTTTGCAACAAATGCCCAAGCAAAACCAATGGTACAAGCATATGAGTTGGGATTCCCAGCCAACTTCACCCAAACTTTCTTCATCAAAGGCTTCAAAGAAGGCCTACGACTCTTACTACTTGATCTTCTTTCCTCACCCTCCATCCCCTCTCCCTCTAAATCCTTTTCTCCCTCTCCACCCACTTGGACAGTTTTTTCATCACTCACAGACCCCGAGGAATCTCCAGCAGCTACCAAATCCAACCCCGTTCGCCGAAGTTCCAACACAAACAATAGTGTAGTCAACCAAACAATCGCCTGAACCACCGAACCCTACACACTCAAAATTCAAAATTTTCATCGACATATCGACGTTATATTACGACCCGTGAATATAACCCTACTAATAAAAACATTTCAACATAGGTATTTAAAATCTTGCCTGCACAACGAGATCGACAGCCATTTCACCGTACATGACCTTAGCAAGAGGAACACCAATGACGAGGGCGTTGGTGAGCGTAGAGAGTGAGAAGCTGGTGATGGACCAACAGTAACTACCTTTGGTAGTACACTTGGTCCAAAAGGCCAAGACGAGAACGATGATAAGTTTTCCGATGGCGTCGGCAGCGATGAAAGGGAAGTTGAGATGAAAAGGATCGATATGCGAAGTGAATTCAAAGGTGAAGAGAGGGAGAGTGAAATAGCAAACTAATTTGTTAATGGCGTCGCACTGTTGTGTGCTAAAGATTTTCCACCATTTCACAGAGCCATAGCCTAAGATCAAAGCAAAGTACAATGGAGCCATGGCGGCAACCACCTTGTAAACATCTTCCCAACCGATCATGGCCACAAAATCCCCAACACTTCTTATTATTGGATTTTAGAGCACTATTAAAAACTAGGGAAATGCCCTATTTATATGTAAATGCATGAAGGTCACTGAATCAATTTTTTAGGATAAAATATTATTCTAGTACATCTTTAACTTTAATTTCTCAAAATTGATTTAATTTTAAAAAATGATTAAACAATAGTATTAATTTTCTTACAAAGAAATAATATGTAATTGTTGTAAATAACAGAACTAATCTAATAAGTAGTTATCAGTGTTTATCACTCATATTGATGTTTTATTACATTTATAAATATTTTTATTTATTTTGATTATATTTGAAAACAATCTTAATTTATAATAAAATTTAATAGATGATATAAAGGTTTTTTTTTTAAAAAAAATCAACAATAAAGTTATGGTGAGATCAGTTTGACTCATATACTTAATTTCAATTTAATTCCAATAAGTCTTAAATATATGTAAGCCCTTGAAGTTAATATTAATTTTTTTTTTTGTCTAAACACAAGAGCATACAATGGTTTTAGATCTTTTTTTTTTCTTCAGTCAACAATTATAAACTAGTTGTGAAGATTAAATTTAAGATATGCTTATTATTATTTGGGTTTAGATTCTTGAAAGTTGAAAGGTTATGATTAAGAGAACTTCTCATGTCATTTACACATCATGTTTTGATTTTATTCTTTTATTCTCTCTTATGTCTTAAAGATTCTTTTTTACTTATGCTGTTTGTAGAACTTTCATTTACCACAATGTTTTTTATTCATTTTATTATTAATTTAAGAAAACTATACTATTGATCCTGTTTGTTTAATTACAAACCTTCATTTTTGTTATTGTAGGTTCATCATGATGACCTTATGTTTGGTGATAGTCTTGGAAAACCTACTTTGTGCTTTTTTTTTTTTTTGTTAATTTTTGCAAGTTATATATATATAAATGTTATTATAATAATAGATGTCCTTTATATCCATTATGCTTAGTGTCCATATAGAATCATATATTACTCTCCCTTACATCCAATTCCTATACGATGTGTCTTGAATATACCAACACTTAGTAGCAATAATGTAATCCACCTCAAACTTGCCAAAAGTGGCATTTGATGGGTTTGTAAGATACACATTGATTGAATGTAACGCCCCAAAAATTAAGATAATTTATTGGGCGTTATTTTGAATCCATTTAATGAGAATTATTTGATTTAGGTGAGAATTGAAATTAATTAAATATTTCTTGGATAAATATTTAATTAATTAGAGGTTTTGGCATGTGGTGTTTGTTAAGTTTTTGTTTAAATGGTAGGTTAAGAGGATTAAGTAAAGTTGTGGATTTTTAGTATTGTTGAAGTTGAATTTAATTAAATAATTATGGATGTTATTTAATTAAATTGTCGGGTGAAAAGTTTGTTGGAGATTTAATAATTATATGTATATGTGGAAATATATATACAATTATTATGTTAATGGAAAAGATAATTATATTTGTTGAAGTATAATTATTTAAGGAAAAAATAATTATTTTGGAGAAAGAATATTTAGTAAGGAGAAAAAGTAAAATAATTATATTTTGGAAAATACAATTATTTGTAAAAGGATAATTACTTTGGAGAAAGATAAACAATAATTAATTATTGTGGAAGATAATTAATTATTTTGGAGAAAGATAAATAATAGTTAATTATTGTGGAAGATAATTAATTACTTTGGAGAAAGATAAATAATAATTAATTATTGTGGAAGATAATTAATTATTTTAGAGAAAGATAAATAATAATTAATTATTGTAGAAGATAATTAATTATTTTGGAAGAAAGGTAAATAATAATTAATTATTGTGGATGATAATTAATTATTCTGCAGAAAGATAAATATTGATTCTGGAGTGAAGTTGTTATGGTGGGTTAAGATAATTCATGTTGGAAGTTATAAGTGATTTATTGAAAAAGATTTGATTGATTAAAAGAATTGAGGATTTAAGTTAATTTGAGATTTTGGAGGGAAAAATTAATTTTTGTGGAATTGTAATTAATTGAGTATATATATATATGGATATATATACTTAATTAATAATATGGAAAAGTGAAGTTAATTATATGATGGAATATAATTATATTTGTTTGGAAAAGAAGATAATCCATAAGGAGAGAGATGGTTGATTTGATTGGACGAAAAAGATATATATTTATTTATAAGAGAGAATAATGGTTTAAATAAATATATATTTATTGTAGATTTTGGTGAGAGAAAAATAATAATAATAATAAAGAAGTATTATTATTATTACTAATGGTTATAAATGCCTAAGATTAAGGCATTTATTTAGGAAAGATAATGGGAATAAAGATATATTTATATTTTTTGGTATTATATATGTATCCTAAAAGGAAAAGGAAAAGGAAATAATAATAATAAATATTATTGTTATTATTTGGATCTATAAATAACATTAAAATGCTTAAGTTAGAAATAAAGGGAAAAAAAAAGGTTCTTCATCTTCTTCTCTAAGATAACCCTCTGTTGTAGTCGCCGCCTCATCAGTTGAAGTTAAGATTGGTCTCTTTGGAAGCTCTAGGATTTAAAGTGATGAATTTTTTCATCAAGGATAAGAGGATTTTCCAACCTCCATTTGAGGAACCTTGGTAAGCCAATGAAATTAAATTAATATTTTATTAATTTAATTTTGGATCTATTTGGGGTTTCTATAAAGATTCAATTGGCTAAACTTTTTAAGATCTAAATCTTGGATTTTTCCCAATCAAGGTTGAATCGGTTTCAACCCCAATTTTTAGTGTAACGACCCAACTTTCCGGACTAAGTTGAGGTCATTACTCAATACTACGACTCGACCACACAACACAAAATTTATAATGAACCAGCTACGATTTCTTAAAACGTTAGGAATATAACAACAAAACGGTATCGGGCCCTGTTTCAAATCACAGTTGCAAAAGTTTTGAATAAAATCTCAAGTCATCAAATCCAAAATTCACAAAGGTTTCAAATAAAATTTGTAAGTTATCAACAGAAAATCACCAAAACAGATATTCTAACAAAATACATCAGCGGAAGCGAAAATAAAATCAGACACGTCCATATGGCCTTCACGCATCCTTTTTGCCCCTCGTCGGTCTGCCCCTAGCCGTGCCCTTACCTGAAAAGTTAAGAAGAGAAAGGGTGAGTATAAACATACCCAGTAAGGGACCCACTACTGGGCCCGTTAGGGGACAACAGTTAACTTCCTATTCGGGGGTGCCCTACATAACAGTCTAGTGGTTCCGTAGAACGCACACATCAGTCCAGTGCTCCCGAAGGATGCACACATCGGTCTAGTGCTCCCGAAGGATGCACACATCGGTCTAGTGCTCCCGAAGGATGCACACATCGGTCTAGTGCTCCCGAAGGATGCACACATCGGTCTAGTGCTCCCGAAGGATGCACACATCGGTCTAGTGCTCCCGAAGGATGCACACATCGGTCTAGTGCTCCCGAAGGATGCACACATCCGTCTAGTGCTCCCGAAGGATGCACACATCGGTCTAGTGCTCCCGAAGGATGCACACATCAGTCTAGTGCTCTCGAAGGATGCACACATCAGTCTAGTGCTCCCGAAGGATGCACATATCAGCAAGGCACACTACCCCATAGATGAAGCTAACCGTTACCCCTCAGTCCATACTAAATCGTCCACCACAGTCACACCCCAACGGCATTCATATTACAGTTCCGCCATAGGCATTGTCAGTCAGATAGTATAGGTTTAAACAACTACACCCTCAGTTGCTATACGCGTCACCAATTCGCACACCATTAGGGAAAACCCTAGACCCAATCAACTAACCAACCAAAACCGGACTCACTGTCCTTCGCCGTCCAAACTCCATGATCAACATCCAGACCAGTGATTACTACATACTGAACCGTAACTTCAAGGTCCATCAATATAGAATCCCAATCTACAATTAGCAGTCACAGTACCTTTACATCAGACAAAATATAATAACAGTGCTTAACAGTCAACACACATACAGTTATTCAGTACAGTCACTAATGTGTAATCCCCTGTGGATTACTACGTTTCCAGCCTCGATCTGAGGTCCAGTAGTAGGAAAACCCTTACCTGATACTCGGTTATGCCCCTCGATCGAATCCACGCTCAACAGATCCACCTAAACGAAACACGAAGGTTTTAGTTGATGACTTTAGTATAAGTCGTTTTAAAAGGTCAGAAGCGACATCCGTTGACTTACCCAAGGAAAGGAAAACTACCTCCAAACAAGCCTACCGCGAGACCCGAGAACTCAAGCGTCAACTCTGTACTACCTTCAAGGAGAAAAGTAGGGCCATATCTTATTCCAATATTCAAACTCTAATCGGATGTAGCAACATTAGGGAATTCATCGAAAACAATCCTTACCAAAGACTCACCGTGACCCGGAGCGGAAGAAGGAAGGCTTAGGTGGCTTGGTGAAACAAGGAGCTCGGCTCGGCTTGAAGGCGTTCGGCTCGGCTCGGCTCGGCTCCACCTCGGCTCGGCTCGGCTTGGCCTCGGCTCAGCTCGGCTTGGCCTCGGCTCACAGCTCGGCTTGTGGCTCGGCTCAACTCGACTCGCGGCTCGGCTCAACTCGGCTCGCGGCTCGGCTCAGTGCGGCTCGCGGCTCGGCTCACTCGGCTCGCGGCTCGGCTCACTCGGATTCGTGTGTGGCTCGCGGCTCGGACTAGAAGCGGGTCTCGGGTTAAATGCGGGTCCTCGGGTCGGATGGATGAAAACTGCAGCCACGGTGATCGATTCTCCCCCGGCGAGCGATGGCGGCGGCGATTCGCGGACGACGCGCGAGGAACGCAGCTGGCTGTTTCGCGGAGCGTCGACGAGCGGCGGCAGATCTGCTGTTGTGTGAGGCCGAGAAGGAATCGGAAATGGATGAGGAGCCGCGGCGGACGACGGTGGCTGGTGGCTTCAACTACCGTGGATGGACGAGGCGGCAACGACGTGAGGCTCCAACGTGCGACGGTTGCAGGCCAGCGTTGAACGGAAACGACGAAGAAGAATACTCGTCGGGTGAAGGAAAAACGGAAGAAAAAGAAGAAGAAGAAGAAGAAAATCGGGGGGGGGGGGGGGGGGTGTGCGGCGCGCGAGGGTTTCCTTTTTTTTTTAATATATATATATATATATAAATTAAATAATAATAATAATTATTAATAATAAAATATTAATATAATAATAATATATTAAATGAAATTAATTAAAGTTTATATTAAAATATTACTATTAAATAATTAATTATTAAATAATAATATTAGTATTTTAAATAAATAAGAAATAAAAAAAATTATTAATATTAAAATAAAATGATAAATTACCTAATGATAATAATATAAATAAATATTATATTATTATTTTATCGCTTTACAAAAAAAATCCTAAATTCCCGAAAAATTCACATAAAATACTAAGATTTTACATCGATCTTCGGGGCGTTACATTTAGAAAGTTAATTAATTTGGGAGGATTTTTGGATGTTAGCCAATTGCTAATTTCATTAATTAAGATACTAAGTTTTCCTTTTATGATTAGGATCAAGTTAATTGGAGAATTTTACTATCAACTAGGAGTACCTTTGTTTGGCTAAAATCTCCAGGTAAGAGATTCTCCTACTAGACCTTCGAACTGAATTTAAGAGATCGCATGTAATTATGATTATGCATTGATGGTAGCTAAAATGCATAACTTGATGCTATTGATAATGATTGTCATTGTATTGCTGTTGATGATGATGACTGAGATTATTATGTTGATGATTGATGATGATGACTAATGTGTAATTAATGATTGGTAGATTGATGTTAATGATTGTTAATGCATGATATATTAATCACATGATTAAGGACGTTAAGATTAATACTCATGCTATGTTATGATGTTATGTTATGCTACATGCTATGGATAGGGTGTTCTGTTAACTTTGTCTATTAGAGTCGTACCTGCATGGGTGTCCTTCGGGATCACCACCTATTTAGGACTGTGTGGTCCGACGGGACGCCAGTCTAGCATGGATATAGATATGATTCGAGTGATTCGACGGGGTCCTCGCATCCCGATTGTCTTAGTGTTATCCCCGGGTTCACTACAGATCAGCATGTGCTAGGTGCTCCCCCGAGACACCGAAGACCAGATTTTCGTTCCTATGGGAGCGCATGTTGCATGTGTTTGGGAACGTGCTAGAGATTGGGTACCATTTACAGGACTCTAATGGGAAGTTAACAGACACCTAGCGGGGCTAGTAGTAGGTCCCTTACTGAGTATATGTTTATACTCACTCTTTTTATGTTTAACATTTCAGGCGAAGGTAAAGGTAGAGGAAAGCTGGCGAGCGACAGAGAAGGATCCGTGACATGCCATATAGGGACTCAGTTTTGCTTCCGCGTTTATGTTTCAGTGTTTTAATATTCCATTTTTAATGAAAATTTATTCTTCCCTCGTTTCAAAAAGTGTCTCTTGTCATTGTTTCTATTTAGTAATGACCTAAGCTTAGTATAAAGAGTTGGGTCGTTACATTGAATTACCAAACAAACCGGAGATAGTGGAGAATTTTGAAGAGTTTTATATTTTCTTAATTTATTATTTATATATTTTAATATTATATTTTTTTTGGATATTCATGTTTTCCTTGTAACTCAGTTTTATAACATATATAAAAGTTAATTTTGGAAGTTTTGTAAGATACATATACTTAAAATATAAAACTTTAATGCCAACAATATTGTTTTAGACTTTATATTATTCCTAGGAAATAGGTTTTCATAATGATTTATTTTACGATTATTTTTAAATATAGTAAAATTAACTAAAACATTTATAGAACGACATAGTAAAATATCATAGTGTATCCACAATGGATCGCAATAGACCACAATACACTATTATATGTGTCCATTTGTATCATGATCGACGATATAGATAAACACAAATAAGTAGTTTATCTTGATCTATCGTGGTCTTTACAAATATATTGTGATATATTTTTGGTCTAATTGTAAGATAATTTTGAAACTACTCACGTTCCTAACCTAACACTTGGAGAAGATAAATATATACTAATTTGGAATAGGGCTTTGTGCATTATAATATGAGAAATTGCATCAGATGACAAAAAAATTTAGAAAAAAAACAAGCTATAGCATCTCTTTTTTTGCATATTGCAAATATGAAAAATAATTAGATATATCATAGGACTATTAAAGAGTTATTAGAGGACTATCCGCTTGTAAATTTACTACTTTTACAATTTAGAAAATATAGTTACATGAACCCTATTATCATAAAAATTTGTGCTATTTTTGCAAATGTCCATTACAATATTAATTAAACAATGAATTAACTAACCTAAGAACATGCAATCAAGGTAAAAGTATTTAACAACTCTCTAATTCAGTTATTTATCTTTGATACAATTTTCAAATGCACATAAAGTTATAATAAATGGTAAGAATTTCAACATGTTTGAGGGAGTAGCTGTTATGGTTTGTTTCACTAATCACATGATATAGCACTTACTTTACATATGAACAAATAATTTGTTTGAGATATAACTTTGTGTGGATCAGATAAATATCTAGAATATGTAAAACTAACTAAATTAAAATTCGATTCATTTGAATAAAATAGATTCATATCATTTGGTCCTACGAGATAATTAACGAACTATATGCCTAATTCCATTTCATTGTCGTCTTTTTGTTGGAGAGGAGCCATATCTAGCTCATTAAATTTACTAAAAATATAATATTTGGTCTTATATTATCAACGAGATATATTAGTGTACCAATTGCACTACGATATGGTACTTCAAGACCAAGATATCTTTTATTATCATCTCGAGGTCGAAATATATTTTTTTTTCCACATTTAGCGAACAAACTAATTTCATTAAAATGTTCAATGGATGTGATTTGTCCATGTAAATGTTTCTCAAAATTTTTCTTGTATAAGTTGATTGATGAACAAATATCACATTTGCTAAATGCTCAATTTGCATGCCAAGGCAAAATTTTATTTTTACGAGATCTTTCATCTGGAATTCTTTCTTAAGACATTCTATTGCCTTTGAAAGTTCTTCTAGAGTACCAATTATATTTAAATTATCAACATAAACAGTTATAATAACAAATCCTAACTATGATTTCTTTATAAAAACACATGGATATATTAGATTATTCTGGTATCATTCTTTCAACAAATGTTTACTCAAGTAATTATAACACATCCTAATTATTTTAATCCATATAATTAATGATCTTTGTATAAGTTAATCTACTGAGACCACCTACTGGAGTCGTATCAAAGCCTATAGTACATGTCCCAGATGTCGAATTGCGACACGTAGATAGATATGATCCCATGTGGCCTGGATCCAATATTATGGAAAGCATACTCAACATGGAAGAGATCTAGAAAAATAAATAATGAAGAGAGGATTGCAGTCTTCTCATTCAGAAAGAAGCTATTTTTCAAAATGCTTGAAGAAAACACATGGATAATAGGAGATGTAAGCACTCTTTCCAAATTTCATTTCATTTTATACATACAACTACACAATCATGTACAACATTCTTTATTTAACTAAACACTCATTTATATATAATACACAATCGCTTAGTTTACTAAGCAATCGAAAAGAATATTGTACACGATTGCTTAGTTTCAAAAAAGAATGTTGTATATGATCACATGTATTTCCTAAGCAATCACTTGAATTTTGATGAGTGGTTGCTTGTATGTTCTAAGCGATCGCTTGTATTCTCTAAACGATCGTTTGTATTTTTGTAGAACATGGATACATTATTGTATCACGTGCAAAATAAGATGTTAGTAAGAAAGCATCTTTTCAGGTGTCATTTTGCAGTACTAGATTCGTCATTTATGGTTAGTTATTCTTCTTTAAATTTTTTTTTATACAAATTAAACTACATAACTATACTTTGGTTAAGTTTTTTTATTTTTTCTTTAAACCTGGCATCAACAAAGAACCAACACTTAATGAGCGGCTTTTTGATGATTGTGGGCTGACACTAGACAATTAAGAGCTTGAATGGTCAAACACCACTGCATACATAGGTCAATGGGCAGAAAAAAATTAACTTACTGTTTTAATTCCACTATTGGCGTAATCCTAGATAAAGTAGGGTGGGTAGGTGTCAACTATGTGATTGGCTGCACCAACATCAAAGAACATTGGATGGTTGTTGCAGCTAACATGAGGAACTACAAGATCTTTGTGTTTGACTCTATGCCCAACTATGTTGATAAAGAACTTGTTGATGAAGTTCTTGCAATACCTGCACGATGCATGTTGGAATACATAATGAAGTAGAAGATTCAAATGCAGTCCTTGGACAATAATTAGATCCAAAACCACATTGCAACAAGGTCCATGTAACGCACCGAATTTTCGAGGTAAACTTTTATCGTTTTATATAATTTTTCGGGAATTTTAAATTTTGGATTAATTTCTAAAATTCTGAAATTAATATTTGTAAATTTATATAATAATAATATAATAGTAATTATATTATTATTATTATTATTTATTATAATCTTTATATATAATTTAATATTAATATTATCTTTTATTATTATTATTATTAGTATTATTATTATTATTAATTAATTAATTATTAAAAGTTAATATATATATATAATAATATTTTATATATTATTATTATTAATTATAATTATTAAAAGTTAATATATATATATATAATAATATTTTATTTATTATTATGATTATTTATAATTATTAAAAGTTAATATATAAATATATATATATATATATATATAATAATATTTTATTTTTTTTAAAAACCCTAAAGGATCGCGCGCGCCCCCTCTCTCTCTTTCGAATTTTTCTTCTTCTTCTTCGTCGTCTTCCGCTTGCGAACGCCGGCTTCATCTCTCTTCCTCCGACGCGTCTCCGTCTCCATCTCCGTCCTTGTGGTGGTTGTCCGTCTCCGTCCACGTCGTCGAAACTTTCCAGCTTCAACGTTCGACCGCCGCGACCCCCCCCTCTATTCTGATTTCCTCTCGGGCTCACGACGCCAGCCACCGGTGTGCGCCTCTGCTTCCGCCGACGCCCAGTCGCTCTCCGTTGCATTGAAGTGGAGCCGGTCGTCGAACGCCTCCAAGCTGCGATTCATCACGGTCGTCGAACGTCGGAGATCCGTCGCTCGTGGTTGCCCCGTTTTGCGCTGCAAACCCGACCCGACCCGAGCTAGCTGAGCCACCATCCATACCCGAGCCGAAAACCGAGCCACGAGCCGCGAGCCGAGCCGAGTAGCGATCCAAGTCGAGCTGCGAGCCGCAAGCCGAGCCGAGCAGCGACCAAGCCGAGTTGAGCCGAGCCGCGAGCCGCGAGCCGAGCCGACCAAGCCGAGTTAAGCCGAGCCGAGCCGAGTTGAGCCGAGCTGTGAGCCGAGGCCAAGCCGAGCCGAGCCGAGTTGAGCCGAGCTGTGAGCCGAGGCTAAGCCGAGCCGAGCCGAGAGTGAGCCAAGCTGTGAGCCGAGGCCAAGCCGAGCCGAGCCGAGAGTGAGCCAAGCCGAGCCGAGCCATCTAAGCCATATTTTCCTTCCTCCACTTCGGGTCACGGTGAGTCTTCGGTAAGGGTTATCTTGATGAATTTCCTAATGTTGCTACATCCGATTTGAATTTGAATATTGGAATAAGATTTGGTCCTACCTTTCATCCCTTGAAGGTATTACGGGGTTGACGTTTAAGTTCTCGGGTTCTGCGGCAGGCTTGTTTGGAGATAGCTTTCCTTTCCTTGGGTAAGTCAACGGATGTTGCTTAGGACCATTTAAAATGACTTCTACTAGTATCATCGATTAAAACCTTCGTGTTTTCGTTTAGGTGGATCCGTTGAGCGTGGACTCGATCGAGGGGCATAACCAAGTTTCAGGTAAGGGTTTTCCTACTACTGAACCTCGGATCGAGGCTGGAAACGTAGTAATCCACAGGGGATTACACGTTAGTAAATGTATCGAATAAATGTATGTGTGTTTGACTTTTAAGTATTGTTGCTATACTCTTGTCTGATGTAAAGGTAACGCCACCGTTAGTTGTAGCTTGTGTGCTATCGGGTGTAAGGAGTTGCTTGCAGATAGACCCCGATGCTGGATGTTCGGTATAGTGTGGTTATGTTAATAGGCTACGTTGTAAATTGGAATTGTATGTCGATGGACCTTGAAGTTTAAGGTTAGGTACGTGGCAGTCATTGGTCTGGACATTTATCATGGAGTTGGTCGGGGAAGGACGGTGAGTCCGATTTTGATTGATTAGTTGATTGGGTCTAGGGGTTACCATAATGGTGTGCGAATTGGAAACGTGTATAGCAACCGAGGGTGTAGTTGTTTAAACCTATACTATCTGACCGGAAAAGCCTATGGCGAAATTGTAATATGAGTGTTGATGGGGTATGACTGTGGTAGACGGTTTAGTATGGACTGAGGGGTAACGGTTAGCTTCATCTATGAGGTAGTGTACCTTACGGATATGTGCATCCTGCGGGAGCACTAGACTGATATGTGCATCCTTCGGGAGCACTAGACTGATATGTGCATCCTTCGGGAGCACTAGACTGATATGTGCATCCTTCGGGAGCACTAGACTGATATGTGCATCCTTCGGGAGCACTAGACTGATATGTGCGTTCTACGGAACCACTAGACTGTTATGTAGGGTACCCCTGAATAGGAAGTTAACTGTTGTTCCCTAACGGGCCCAGTAGTGGGTCACTTACTGGGTATGTTTATACTCACCCTTTTCTCTTCTTAAACTTTTCAGGTAAGGGCACAGCGAGGGGCAGACCGACGAGAGGCAGGAAAGACGCGTGAAGGCCATATGGACGCGTCTGGTTTTCTTATTGCTTCCGCTATGTATTTTGTCAGAATATTTGGTTTGTGATTTTGAACTGATGACTTGAGTTTTTATTTGAAACTTTTGTGACTGTGATTTAAAATAGGGCCCGAAACTGTTTTTTTTGTAATATTTCTAACGTTTTAAGAAATCGTAACCGGTCCGTTATAAATTTTAAGTTGTGTGGTCGAGTTTTGGTATTTAGTAGTAACCTCAGCTTAGTCCAGAAAGTTGGGTCGTTACAGTCCATCATTAGATTGCAGGATTTTTTGTGTCAAATTTGTTGAATGCCTTGTAACAAATTCAAATCGTAATTGTCTAGTTATGAAAAACATGAAACTATTTAGCAACAATATGTTGTAGAATTTTGAGCAAATAGAGTCTATTGGTAAATAAAATGTTTGTTTGTTTGATATACTTGTACAATTTTTACTTTTTAATTTTAATCACCTGTTGACTAAATGTTTGTATTTGTTTAAATATTTTTTTTAAAAAATGTATAAATATATAAAAACGATCATGTACATAAATCTAAAAGATCGTGTATATAAGTTTAAACGATCATGTATATATACCACAATAAAGTCTAAACGATAGCGTATTTTGCAAAAAAATGACAACGATTGTCTTATAATGTCTACATGATCATGCAAATAAATAAATTTGATCATGTTAACAAAACTAAACGATCGTGTAATACATCATAGATCACCACGTACTTAAGTCAAAACTATTATGCCCATTACGATTACAGTTGGAACATTTTGATCAACTATTAAATTCACCAACAGATGAAATTCTTTATTTTCTTGGTCTTCTAGCTTGACATTTAAAGGCTGGAGGTAATGTTTTCATAACAGCATCTTCAACTCTCTAATCCAAATGACTTCCAACAGGTTGAATACAACCATTATATGTTGCTAATAGCGTTTCTCTATAATAAAACTCAGATACATAAGAATAAGTATCTAAATTAACCATTTGTAGAACAACAAGGGCATGCCAACAAGGAATGTCTTTAACATCCCATGCTCGAAAGCTAGAACATCCCACGTTTAACTTCACAATGAACTGTTGATTTTCATCAGTTACTTTGTATTTAGTCATACTAATTGGATCAACCTAAAACATAAGATAAATAATGAAAAATTAAGAAAAGAATAAACATGTACAAATAGATTTCAATCTTTATATCATGTAGATATGGATAGCAATCTATATATGTCTATCTAAGACAGGCACAGATAAATTGCTATCATTGTCTATCAGGTAGACGAATATAGCAATCTATCAATGTCTTTCTAAGATACAAGCATAAAAAAAAATTCTTACCAATAATCTTCTCGACTTTTCATGTTCTAAACGCAACACGTTCTAAACCATTGTCCATAAAAAAAAAATGCTTATTTCCTTAATGGTTCATGCCCATCAAGAAAGGTTTTTCTTGATGGTCGTTGCATCAAGGAAACCAACAAAATTCATTCTTTTGCCCATCAAAGGAAACCAAATTGTTTTTCCACAATTTCTTGATGGGCTATGCTTGTCAAATAATATGATATTTTTTATATGTATTGACCGCCAAGTAATGCTTTTCTCGATGGTTTTTTACAGTCAACGAAACCGCAACCCAACAAATTCATGTATTTTACCATTTTTGCATGTGTCCATAAATATAAGGGATCTTTTCTTGACGGTCAAGACCATCAAGAAAACCATTGCATCAAGAAAAATATTTTTCTTGATGGTCTTTTGCCATGACCATCAAGAAAGAAAAATTTATGTGCATCAAGAAAAGCTAAATTTGTAGTAGTGCTTACCACATGTTACAAAAATTTGGTGCAACTCTTTAAATTAAAAATTGTACTTCAACATTTTCATTTAAGCTAGAGGAAGATAAATGTTTCACATATATAATCGTGGTCTTGGTGCTGGTTTTATGCCCTAAAACTTATAGATAATAAATGTAATTCATTGACTATTATTAATAAAGTGTTATATATTATTGTAATAATTAATTCAATAAGTGTTATTGATTATTTTATTAATTTTGTATCAATAATCTAAATCCAATAAACTAACATCCTAAGTTGTGTTATGTGTTTTGAACTATATGTGGAGACACAAATAGATTAATGTTCAAAATATAACTGAAAGATTTTAGTCATGCATAATGGAAATTGGAACGAGCTTGTACTCTAATTGCACTAAGTTAATTAAATGAAACCCTAAATCAATACAAATTTGGGTTAAACGAATCTCTACCTTAATAGCACTGTTTATTCAAAATTCGTCTTACAAACTCGATCGAACCATCACTATAATTAACCTACTATCCTCTAAACTCAAAATCGGGTCGTGGTACCAAATGGATAAAAAAAAACGAGATAGAGAAAGAGATAGAAATAAAGAGGAATTAGGCTTGGAAGTTAAAAATTTTGGTGTGAACAATGGTGAAAAATCGCGCCCAAATTCTCTAAGACCCAAAAGTCTTTAAAATGAATTTGATAGCCAAATTTTATAGAAAATTGGCATGCAACATTAGCATGTTGAAAACTACCATGGCCCAACACCTCAAAGTCCACTTTCTCTTGTGGACTTTTTGTCTTCATCAAATGACAACATCTAGCCCAATAGAGTTAGGAAGATTATTCAACAAAACGTTGGACTTTTTCCCTGATTTTAGTCAAAGAAAAAAAATGGTCATTTGGTCAAATTCAAACTTTGGCTTTTCAAACCAAAAAACCAACATTTTAACTTTTTATCATTTTGTCCGTCTTGACTAATTTTGATCTCTTGAGCATGAATCTGCATTTATTTTATCGAAATTCAAATCAAATTTGAATATATTTATGTTAAAGTTTGACTTTTAAAAGTCAAAAGTCAACCCTTTCCATCAATTTCGAGCTTATAAATATGAATCCGCATTCATATTTTTTTTTATATTTAAATTATATTTAAACATAAAGTTCTATCTCTAATGATAACTGACGACTATATTACATATACTTATCAGTTTCTCTCTCCTTACTTAATTTGAACAAGTCAAATCATTCCATCATATTGTTCTAACACTACAAGACATTTTGGATCTTCCAACATCAATTTAAACTATCGAGAGAACATGCTTCAGGAGATAGGGTATCTTCTGACGCTTCAATTGTGATGTCGGGAGATATAACAAGCATCGATGGCCAGTTAGCATCTCTTGACGCCTTGTTATGTAAGCGTTGGGAGATATAGGAAGAGCTCGCAATAGACGCATTGAGTCATCGCAAGTTGAAAGGAAAGCCGAAAAGAAAAACATTTAAAGGATGTTGTTGTATCGTTCGACATCATGCAAGTTAAGGAAGTCCCGATGTGTTATTGGGACGTCGAGAGTTATGGGGAACTCCCGATGCCTATTGAGCTCTATCGGGAGTTCTCTTATAAAAACCCTCCTCATACCTATATTAAAAGAAAACTCAAGAGAAGAAGGTGAAGACTGAGAACACTGGGGCTAAAAAATGCACCAGCGTCGCTCCTGCCACTGCATCATCGCCATCCTCGTCAGATCCATCTCTGTCTTACAATGCTGCCACTGCTGTCGCCCCTGTTTAACGATCTAAGATTAACTGGTTAAACTCTTTTAGATTGTGCTAAATGTCATGTATCATCCCCCTAAACCCTAAACCCCGCAACACGTCTTAAACCTTGCATTGCAGAACGTGATGCAACTTGAACAACTCTAATGCCTCAAAATAAAATTCCAGAATGCTCACTTAAGTTCATGAACCCTAGCTAGTTTAAACTTAAACCTTAAAATACCGTGATAAAGAAAGATACAACTCAAGATATTCAATAAATTTCTCTTTATGTACTTAACATTATGCGTTCCAAATATACATGTTACATGCTTTCCTTAAACATATGAACTATAAAATAAAATTAAGGTCTCTAACGCCTAGTGTAGCTTCTTCAAGCTCAACTTAAACGCCTAGCCAAAGCCTTAGTGAGGTAGCAGCTTGCCTTAGCCTTTCTCAACTTGGTCTCAATGCCTTGCAACCGGGGATGGAAAAACTTAACACAAAAGTCAAATATTTAGTGAGTGATGTTTTTAAAAACCTTTTGAAAAATATAATCACATAGTTAAATACATTTCATAAAGCCGACTCACAAGTCTCATTCGATAAAACATAAATCACACATTAGCCTTTTATATTCCTTTCCACCAAGAACATGAACGATTCCCACGCATAGACTACTATGATGGTCTTTTTATCAGCAGCATCCCTTGGAGAATTTCCTGGTTCATTTCTCATTGCTTAGGCTGCTAACTCATTACTCTCCTTTTACGCATTGACCAACTTTATATCGCCATATAGTCCTTTTCTACATGGTTGCCTTTACTCATTATGTGCACATAATAACTAGCTCATTAATAAGAATAGGGCTAAATGGTTTACTCACATACAAGTATTCATTCTTCAAACATGAAAACTTTAATATCAACATAATATAGAAGCTTTCTTTAGAAATCACATTTCTTATAAATATTTACGTGTATTACAAACATATAAGACAAAATGAAACTTACAAATAAAGCTTTAAAAACTTTAATCAACTTTAGAAAATCGCTCACAACACCAAGTATTTCTTCCCTCCCTGAATGCCTAACTCAATCCTTCTTTTCTCCTAATAGCACTTCAGTAGCACGACCTTTGAGCAATCTTTTCACGAATTCTCAAAATAACACACTTTTCTTCTGTCCTCTTCTCCTATTTATATTAATCCTAAGTTGAATTACTTACCCCTTAAGCTTCCTTAATTCGTCAACTCATGCTTGAAGTACTACAAGTGTAAGCTTAATAACTTTTCTGACCATGGTTAGCTTAAACCCTTACATGTGACCCATTAATTAAGCACAATAAGAAAATTTTTCAGAACTTTCATAACTCTCAACGCCTGGCTTCTTCTTGCCTTTCACCGAAATGCCTTCTTCTTTCCTCACGTCGCCTAACTTTAACACAATCCATCAGAACCCCTAACTTCCTCAAAAACACCTTTTTCTCAAAATGCCTTCTTCAAAATCCTTTACTCAAATTCTTATTTTAAAATGACGATTCTATTCCATATACGGATCTCACAACTCTTTCCTTTCTTTAAGAATTTGGTGTTCCAACAATTTGGTGTTACGTAGAACTAGAGTCTTCAACCAGAGTAAGTCTCTATTTGTCTCTAAGTCTTAAGTTTATAAAACATGCTTAGCCATTTTTATTTGCAATAGGTTGATTTTAGAAATCATGTTTATGTATAATAATTTTGTCAATGTATAGGGTATTTCCAGATCCCAATTGAATTAAAATTGAGTTAAGTCTCTATGTTCTTTTATTGCATAAAGGCTCTTATCCTTTGATTGAATGATTAAAAAATATAACCAAAAGTGCAATGACATTTAAAATGACGTGACATCTCAAAAGGATCCATCGTTGTTTTGCTTTAGTTTATTGATTTATTTATTTTAGTAGAAATAGAAGTGGAAGATGTGAACCATCAAGTCCTTAGTACATTGAGCTAAACTTTGTTGGTTTTGAGTCGTTAATTATACCTTTTCATTTTGATTAATTTGAATAATATTCATGTGGTAATCTTTCAATTAGAAACCTAAGCATGTGGTCTGACCTTTTTATACAATTACTCACTGAAATTTTACAACATACGTTTTATTTTTTATAATTTTGTTTTAATCAGCCTTAAGTGTGCAATCAAAATGTGTTGAAGATTCAAGTTCTGAACCCACAAGTCCTTACATATAAAACAATAATTAAAAGTAGATGACAATGACACATCTCTATAGCTGAAGAATATTTTCAAAAAGAAAAATAGATAAAAAGAATATTACTAAGAATTTAACTTAATTTATTTATTCCGTAAGAAAAGTTTGTTTTTATTTATTGATTGATTTTTAAATCAACCATTAATATCAAAAACTAAAAGAAAATAGAATGACACATCTCTATTGGTGAAGGAATCCAATTTGCAAAGAGACATGCAAAACATTATGATTCTTTATTCCCAATAAGCTTTTGACCATCCATATAAATAAAAGCACAATTGATTTTGGTGATTGCCACAAATCACTTCCATGCACCCACTCACTCACTCTCACACCACAAACTAAATAAATTTTGATCTCATGGATTCCACCACTTCTCAATTGCCCCCTGCATGAACCCACCAAAACATGTCAATCATAATAATAATAATAATATCATATCCTAAATTTAAATTAAAAATATATATAATTTAATTTATGTGGCTGATTTTAATTTAGAAAATATTTGAGTGCACTCTAGGTTACACCTGTTTCCATCCAAGTATTCAACCACTAGTGTTCTAGCAAGATTTTTTCTTTCATTTTTTGTAACATATATACATATATATGTACTTCTTAATAATATTTCTTATGTTTGAGATTGAAATGGAAGAACATTGGCATCTAACTATTGATTTACTAATTTTATTCACTTTTTCCCCAAACTTCAGTCAAGTATATTTCAGTTTTAAAATTATTTTTTCTAAAATTACCCATTTGTAATTTTTTAAAAATATTTAATTGGATTATAATATGTTAAAACAATATACATAGTACGATAGTTGAGTTGCCTGATATTGTGCAACTTGTTCTTTTGTTTGTCAGGAGCGTCAGGGTCGTCTACGTAGTTTTGAGAAAAATTTGGATGCTTCTTCCGATTCATTCCAACATGATTTAATAAAAGAAACATCTGTAAAAATAGCAAAATAATTTATGATAATAAGACTCATGTCACTACATTTTCTAAATTGCAAAAATAGTAAATTTAAAAACGAATAGGCTTTTCATAATCCTTTGATAGCCTTTTGATATATCAAATTAATTGTCATATTTGCAATTTGTAAAAAATAGGTGCTATGGGCTACTTTTTTCTAATTTTTTTTGTCATCCGATACAATTTCTCTTAATATAAAATCTTGCTATGTGATATTTTTGTTTTTTTTAGAAATTTTTTTTATAATCGCATCTTGTGCGGCAAAAAGTAAGGAGCAGAAGGGTTGTACCTAATCATAGCTTAATAATTTTTGTCTAAAAAATATTTTTCCATATTTGTTATTGAGTTACCGATGTATCTTACATTTTCTTTTGGGCAAAAAAATTCTTCCTTAGAGAGTTGTTTCTGTTTCGTCTCACCCCAAAAGTCCATTTACGCGATCAAGAGGAGACGTGTCAGCCTAGACATTCAACGCAAATCTCTCAATGCGAGATAAGAATTTATTTTAAATAACCATACTTCATTGATATTTGATAAAAGAGTACATTTAATACAAGTACAAATTCATTCAAATTGAAAACACACATGTAATCTAAAAGAAAATAATAATTTCTCTTCTAGCCTAGCTTCTACATGCTATGTGATTTGACAATGGCCACTACCAAGATGATGCAACTCGTCTGTGGCACAACATGCAATCAAGGCAGCAAGTCAAAAGCTGGATGTTCTTTGCTACCTGAGGGATAAAACAAAACTTTTGAAAGATTAGACAAAAACGTCTAGAGAGTGGGTTCTTTTACCAACACATTTAATAAGTTAGTTCCTGTCATAGAGTGTTGCAACTCATTTCGCCAAACTCATGGGATGTAAATAGTATGCATTTCAATAATAAAATATTTAGTCCAATTCAAATCATCTCAACACATTAGACAATCAACATAATCCATATTTTATTAACAAGCATTTATAAATCTTATGGAAAGTATTTCTTTTCAAATCATTCATAATAATTCATATTTCATAAGCATGCATCTCGCATATTGTATCATTTAACTCATATCGCAGAATTGCTTTGCATGTGTTCAATTACATTTTTTTGTACTCTTTCCTTAGCTCAAGCATTTACCACACTCGTTTGCTGGGTTGCGGTTGTGTGGAGTGTCTCAATGCAACAACAATTCAACATTCAATTCCATCACGCATAACACATCTTCCAATGTCAAATCACACAAAAAGAAAAGGACATCCCATACGAGATCACACAGAAAGTATGAGACATCCTATTCTAGATTACACTGCAAGAATAGGGCATCTTATCCCAAATCACACAGCAAGGATAAACCATCTCTCACAATAATACATAGCAACTGTGGGGCATCTCATCGCATAGGATACAAAAACCATCTCATCACATCATTTCAAATCCAATTCATGCATATACAAGTGTATTTTTAAGAATTGGAGAACATAAAATAAATCATGTAACTCGGGGTTAAATAAAAAATACATTTAAAGATTTAAATAAACTAGAAATCCTTTTATTTTAAAAAACATTTTTAGGAAGAAACCACTACCACTCACAATTAACTTCCTCACCTAACTCCTTTACCAAAAATTTCTTTACACTTCCTTGCAATTTCTTGTCAAATTCAAGCCCTTGATGGATCTCTGAAAATCCTTGAAATTCTTTCCATTCTTTCTTATGTGAATACAAGGTAGAGTAGCTTCAAAAATGGTCGAGAACTTTATCTATTTATAAGTCTCTCCGGTAAAACTTTCTATGCCGGAATGATTACCTTTGTCTAATGGTGAGACTCGGCGAATGTCAAAACATCATGTGTTACTATCACTTCTTATCCTAAATTCAATTAGGCGACAAGGTCAAATTAGCTTATTAACCTTCTTACAAAAGGATGACAAAAATTTAATTAAATAATTTTGGGTGGTTATTTAATTAAATTTGAGGAGTGAAAATTTTTATAGAGATTTGAAAATTATATGTATATATGGATATATATACATATACTTATTATGGAAAAGGAAAAGATAAGAATATTTGTTAAAATATGATTATTTAAAGAAAAGATATTTTATTCTAGAAAGAGAATAAAGATGAATAAATTGTTGAAGGATAATTATTTGGAGAAAGGATATTTGTTGAGAAAGAAAAGGAAAATAAAGAAGATAATTGTATTTTGGAAATTATAATTATTGGGAATAAGCTAATGATTATGGAAAAAAAGAAAATTTGATTGGATGGGAGATTTAAATAGAGAGAAAATTGATTTTATTTGGAAAAGAATTAAAAGAAAAAGAAAACGAAAAAGAAATATATTATTATTAATAATAATGATATTATAGTGATATTATTATTATTATTAATTATATTACCTTTATCGTTCTACGTGCAAACTATTCATCTTCTTCCTCACTTCACAAAAGAAACCTTATCGCCGCCCACCGTGCTTCACTATTCCACCGTCGTCGTTAACTCTCTCTGCCACGCGTAGCTCTCTGGCAACATTTTTGTTCGTCGCGCCATCAGCCACAAGCAAAATAAAGACGTCCCGTGTAGTCATTTCCAGTCGTGTGTTTCCACTGGAGAGCACAGTGCCAAGCACCGCATCGCCTCCCCTTCGTCAGTATCTAGTTGTTAGTTTTTCCTTCTGCATTTACCTTCAGCCTGCCATACTTAATGACTCGGCAGTTAGTCTTTCGTGCGAAATGTAGTTGAGCTGCAAGTCACTTTCAGTTTGCGAGCCGAGTCGTCTTCCACTTTCAATGCGAGTTGAATTCTGTCCTTGAGCCGTCCAACTCCCTTCGCTTAGCCGTTTTCCTTCCAAATCGAGACACTAATTAGATTTCTGCTTTTCCTACAACTAAAATATTTGAGTGCATGACTAAACTTACCAAACCATGCATGAGGACTTTATTTCAATCCATACAAAGACTTTTGAAGGCAACACACCTTATTACTCTCCCTCTGAACAACAAACCTAGGTAGTTGCTCCATATCACACTCCCTCCTAAAGATCACCATGAAGAAAAGCCTTATTAATGTTGAGTTGATGCAGGGGCCAACTGTGAATAGTAGCCATCGAAATAAATAGTCGAATGGAAGTTAACTTGGCAATAGGGGAGAATGTATCAAAATAATCAATATCATAGATTTGGGCATATGCTTTCGTAGCGAGACAAGCTTTCAACCAAGTCAATGTTCCATTGGGATTGACCTTTATAGCAAACACTCATTTACACCGAATAACCTTCTTTCTGACTAGATGCGAAATCAGATCCCAAGTACCATTATCATTTAGAGCAATGATATTCTTAATCATTGCACCACACCACCTAGGATGAGATGAAACTTTATGAATAGAGTTGAGGATAGAGGCTGAGTCAAGAGATATAATATAGGAATATGTGGGAGAGGACAAGTAGGTATATGATACAAATAAAGAAATAGGATAAGTACAAGTGAGTTTACCTTTGCGAAGAGCAATGGGAAGATTATCACTTGGTCCTGAATCAGATGGCAAGGAAGTCAATGTTGAAGGACATGAGTTTGAAGGTTTCTGGGGAGGATGCCTAGAGTAGACACGATGAACAGATGGGCTAGAGGAAAGAGACACAGAGAAAGGTGGAGGAGAGGATGATGTGGGAGAGGTAATCTCATAGATAAAATGATCATCACTCTCCCCCCAACTCATGTTCTCTACAACTAATATTTTTCATCATAGGATTCTAAAATAAGTAATAAACGAAAAAATGAGGCAAAATAGTTAAGATCACGAGTAAGTTGGCTAATAGAAATTAAATTGAAGAAGAGAGGACAAAGAAAGAGAAGAGGTGAGAGTAATGATGTCAGATCCAAGCATAAAGGAGGTTGATGCATCTGCCAAAGTGACAGATGGGGATGAGGCAAAGAACAAAGGTGTAGAAAATAAGTTAGAATTACTTGTCATATGAGCAGCGGCACTAGAGTCAATGACCCAATTTGGTGGGTGATGTAAGATCTAGACATTTCGTATTACTTGTCTTAGCAACAGTGGGAATAGAACTTGATGAGGAAGGTGCCAACAAGGATTACTAAAATACTTGAAATTTAGCAAAGTCATTAACATAAATGGTGAGAGACTGCTCATCCATCTCATTGGTGGAAGCTATATGAGCATGTTCAGATCATTGAGTCTTATAAAACAACTTTCAATAATCACGTTTTAAATATCTTGGCTTACTACAATAATGATAAACAATCTCTTGAGAGTCAAATTTTAAAATATCAAAATTAGACTTCTGAAAATTGTAAGACACCCATAAAGGTACTAGGTTGAGAAACAAGCGAACCAGATTGGAAACTCTCAATACGAAGAACATGACTGAAGGCCTCATCTAATGATGAAATCTCAAAATAAAAAAAGATACGTGTTTTAGCCATTCCAAATTCATTCAGGAATATCATAACAGCCATCTTTTCACACTAAGTTTGTTGAACCTTGAAAAGGTAATAGTAAAGCAAGTTCACCAGTTGTTTTCTTAAGCCTTATAAAGTAGCTTGTAACAAATTATGCCTTGCATTCAGCTAAAAAAATTGCATAAAGACATCAAATATTTGATAAGCTTGTTTTTTTTTTCAGAGTATAGAAAGTCTAAGAACTCTAGGTGCTCTTTCACAGAATCACAATTATCTACCAAACCAACATCACTTTCAATATAATTCTTAATTTGAATATAAAGTTGAGCGTCATCATGAAGCCAGGCCTTTTTCTTACCATCTTTTGGTGGCTCTTCAGTCACATGATCATCCATATCTTTACTAAGTAAGAAAAATGAATCGTGTTACACTAATCATAGTTGTTAGATCCATTTAACTTGTGTTTGATTATCTTCGATGCTAGGGGAATAACATTAGACACAACTATATGCTTCACATCACCCATTATGAGAAAACCAATAATTTGTAGATCTTACAAGTGAAAGAAAAAAGAAGTAAAAAAAAAAAAAAGCTCCAAATTGGATAGAAACAATAATAAACCCTAAGCAGAAAAAGGTATTTTTTTAATAACTTCAAACCCCAAGCACCCAAGAAGATTTTAATGATACCAAATGCACAGAGAAGCCAAAAAATAGGAACCAAGACGGACCCAACAGACAAATACCAAATTGAAGCTCCCATGCACTTCCACGTGTTAGCGCGTGGAGATCGGGCATTATCCTTATAGTCGTGTGTGAGCCACATGTGGCACTATTTCCAATGAATGGTGATGAAAAACTTCGATAGACCACAAATGGCGCTCCTTCTAAGATGGGTGGTGTCGCAAACAGCCACTCTAATCTGACTTAAACTTGAACTTTAATGGAGAGCGAAGTCGTCAAACTAATATTTCCAAACCTTAATTTAGGTAATACAAAATTACAATAAAGGACGACTATACATAATAACAATATAAACACATATTATAACATGTGCCTCTACCCACACAACCAAAAGTCATCGTGATAAAAACATTCAAATGTTATATATATAAGTAGAAAAACGGAACAAGGAGAAACTAGTTTTGATAGTTTCTCAAATTTTGTCCAATTTTAAGGAACATTTCTTAAATTGAGAAATGAGAGAAGTTATCAAGCCAAGTTTGTTTCTTAAAAAAATGAGAAACAAAAATCAGAAAAAAGAAAACGAAAACGTTATCAAATGAATTCGTAGGTCTCTTTTTTGAGGTTATTGTATGCACGTACTTTTGAGTTGTTGATGAAGGGTTGTTTAAGCTTCTTCTCCTTCTTTTTTCTTCTTTTATGCGAAGAAGTTGAACATTAATTTGTCATACACTCAAAAGAGTTTAAGTTTAATCATTTTGGGATCTCATATATTTAGGAGGAGCCTAATGAGCGTTTTGGTTACTTTGTAAACTTAGATCAATTGCAAAATGGTTGTTCATCCAAAAGGTGTAGGAATCTAATTCAATAGTTGATTCACATTATAGTTTGTGATATCACAGTTACACCAAAAATTCTGACCCAACAAACAAAGAAAAAGAAAAGAAAGGAAATGACCTTTATTTTGATTTGTCAGAGTCGCACGTGAGTAAAATGTCAATGGTATGATATAGTTAATTAATTAATGCAAGGGGAGAAGCTTGATAATTATGAATAATAATATGATAAGTTTGGCTAGAAGCTACTCCCTAATTATATATTATCTCTTGTTGATTGTTGATTGTAAAGAGAGTTGAGATAAGGCATTGTAAGTAAATTTTAGTGTTTTGAGTTGAAGAAAAGAGTATGCGAGCGTATGTGGATGATATATAGTTTAGTTACATGTTATTTTGTTGTGAGTTGGGGTTTTATGTTGAATTATTGACCAGAGTGTCATATTACACGATGACATGTGTCATTGTTTGATTTTCTTTGTGTCGTTTTGTTTATTTAGATCAAGAACTAGCAAAAAAAAAAAAAAAAAAAAAGCTAGGTTTCGTGATATGTATTGTTAGTGTTTTTAAATAGAAATGTACATTTTTAATTGTTCTTTTTTTCCTTTCAGATTTTGAGCATTTGGAGCAAAACTTAAGTTTTTAATTAATTAAATTGATGAGTTAACTTGGCCTTTGAGATGAAATAGAGTCCTAATGAAATGAATTGAAGTGATCGGGTGGGGGCAAACACAAAAGTTGCAAATCAAGAATTAAATTATTGATATATCTGTGTGGGTGTTTGTGGAGATTTGAATTTTATAGATACATGGGTTTAGTATATTATTTTATAAAATTTACTTGAAAGAAAAGATGAAGTTATACATCTATATGTGTGTATTTATTTATACATATACATATATATATATATATATATATACATATACATATATATACATATATATATGTATGTATATATGTATGTACGTATGTATAGCTAATAGTTAACTATTATTATAAATATTATTAAATAAATGTTTATTATGCTTGGTGTCAAAATTTCATAAGTCACTTTCTCACGTTTCGTACATCTATATTGTCATGTGTTTTAAAGATAGTGTTCATGTAATCCAGCTCAGATTTGCCAAACTGCGTATAAACAATGACATTTTGTAAGTTTTGTAAGACACACGCATGTTAGTGAAAATTCCATGAATTTTGAAGGTTTTAGAAGAATTTTTCTATTTTCATGATTTTTTATTTTCTTATTTTCACATTTAATTTTCTTATTTATTACATTTTTATTTATCTTAATATTATATTTTCTCAATAGTCGTGTTCCTATTGTGCCTCATTTTACAACAAGTTAATTATTAGCATGAGCTCCTATCATTTTCTCTACTAAAGGTAGGTTCTAAAGGCACGTCAGATTCCTTACTCATTGTAATATTAATAGATATTATTTTACATGTTTACTATATATTAAATTTCTAATATAACTACAATATTTTGTAAATATTACCTTGAAAAATGTTACAAAATTATAATTTTCAGTACTTGATAATAATAGTAATAATTATTTATCATGAATCTTTGATGCTAAAATACACCAAAAATGCCATAAAAATATGATCATCAGAAAATAATTATTCTTCCTTAAAGCATATATAAATGGATTCTCACGCCCCATCCTACACGCATCCTGAACTTAGCTATGCAGTAAGCAGTGCGACTTAAGCAGCCGTAACGCCTCAAATGAAATGCTAGAACGTGCAGCTAAAGTTCTTATAAACTTTAACTGTAACGACCCAACTTTTCAAACCAAGCTGAGGTCATTACTTTAATACTAAGATATTTCATCTAAAAATTAAAATTCATAAAAACCTGTTTAAAATCAGTAAACATCCAAAAAATAAGAAAAATGTTTTCGGGCCCTATTTCAAGCAAATTCAAAAGTTCACGTCATTAATAAAATCATAAAAAAAAACAAGTAGATGTCCTAAACATGACTCGTTTTCAATCCTAAAAAAAAAAGTAAAAACATTAAGCATAAGCATTTGAAAGAAAAACGTTCCCATATGGCGATCGACGAGGGGCACACGAGTCCTTGCCCCTCGTCGATCTACCTATCACATTAACTTTGCTTAAAAAAGTTAAACATAAAATGGTGAGTATAAAATATATCCAATAAGTGACCCACTAATGATCCCGTTAGGGGTAAGAACAGTTAGCTTTCTATTAGGGGCACCTTGCAACATAACAATCTAGTGATCCCGTATGATGCACAAATAAGTCCAGTGATCTCATAGGATGCACACATCAGTCTAGTGATCCTGCAGGATACACATATCAGTTTAGTGATCCCGAAGGATGCACAATTTGTGGTGATACTATAGGACACCATGACCGCAAGGTACACTACCCCATAGATAAAGCTAACAGTTACCCCTCCGTTCATTCTAAACAGTTCATGACAGTCACATCAAAACACATTTAAAACCTACAATATAGTCTCACTGTATAACCAATCAAACCATCTAAGTGCCGTCAAAAGTACAATCCATCAATGCATCTAAACTACACATGACAGTCAAATCATCTAAGTTCAGTCAACAGTACAGTCTATCCATGACAATCAAGCCATCTAATTAAATTCAGTCAACAGTATAGTTCATCAATAGATCTAAGCTATACATAACCGTTAAACTAGCTTCGTCAAGTGATGGGGGAGGACTCGACGGGGATTGACAGAGGCACGATGGCTTGGGGAAATGCGATGACGACGAAGTTGAACGGAGAGAAGATGGCAGGGGCGGCAGAGGTTTAGAGGAAGCACAAATAAGAAGAATGAGTTGGGGAAAGGTGAAGGGCATGCATATATTCCAACGAAGGTTTAAAGAAATTTCAATAATAATAATATAAAAATTATATTATATTATTATTAATAATACATTTTTCCTTTCTTTTCCTTTTCCTTTTCTCTTTCTCACTAAACTCAAACAACATAACACCCAACAAATTAAAATCTTAATAACATGAGATGATAATATTTAGAAAAATACCTCGAAATGTTTGGACGTTGCAATAACACATAACGCAACTGAAAACCAACATACATTTTTCTTATTAACTTTAAATCATGAGTTCTACAAATTACACTCCACATACATCCTTAAATACAAGATTTATAATAGTTAAACTTAAACGTCTTACTTAGCTTCCTCGCACAGCAACCTGTCTCACCTTTTCTTAATTACTTGGCCTCAACGTCTGATCACCTAGAGAAGGGGAAACTTAAACCGTAAGTCAAAGACTTAGTGAGTGATGTCTTTATTAGAAAACTTTTTGGGGAATACAATTCAACCAAGAAATTCATTTTCATAACATAAACAGACTTCAACACCTTATTTCATAAAATCACACAAAACATACATTAGTCTTTACACATTCCTTTCTGCCAAGAACATGAATCATTCCCGCGCGTAGATTACTGCGATGACTGCATTATCATCAACATCCTTGAGATTTCACTAATTCAATTTATGTTGCTCATGCCACTAACACAACGACATTGGTTAGTCTCTTACCGTCATGTGGTCTGCACACCCCATGGTTGCCTTAACTCATTATGTGCACATAATAGCTAGCGTATTGATATGAATAAGACTAATGGTTTACTTACAATCATAGCATACCATACAAATCATTACATAAGAACTCAACTTAAGAAATCATTCAAGCTTTCCTTACGAAATAATTCTTCTGATCGTAAATCTTAACATGCAAAACAACATTACAATCATTATACCTATAAAACGTTTCTTTAACATAAAAGCTTTCTTTAGAAGAACCATTCCTTTAATAAATGTTAGTCATGCGGAAACAACTTTATAAACAACATAGACTTTGGAAGGAAATCTTTAAAACAATTTAACTTTAGAAAAATCACTCACAATCCTAGGTCTCCACCACAGTAGGGTTAGATGAGTTGCTGAGTTCAATAATAGATCAGTTAAGACGAGTAGTGGTGCAAATTTTTTTTAAGAACTTCATTTTTTATGAAATTCACTAAGAAGATTTTACTAAAACTGGGAGATAAAGGTTAAGCTAAAGTTTATTCATGTTTTCTTTAACTAGTCGCTCATTGGGCTTTCTAAACTCGCTCTTTCAAATGTTTTCATTTCCCAAGTAAAGATCGTGTTACCAGAGCTGAGCCTACCACTACCAGTCATCCAACTTGTCCAACAGTTTCTAGTAGTCACTGTCTTTGGCGGAGTTCTGTTTCTTTTATTCGTAAGTTATGTTGAGTCTAAGATGTGTGCTGGTAAATAGAGTTTCAGTTGCATATAGTTTAAACAAGTTTTATGTTGTGTTACTCTAAAAGTCTTTCTGCATAGTAATGTTGAGGTTTAGTGGGTTAATTCATAAGCAAGTCGTCATAAGTTGGCTTCACACCATTTCTCGTGGCTAACGATGCCAGGGAAAGGGTGTGACATTTGCAATTAATTGTTACACACCATTGTTTATTAAAGCTAAGTTTCCAAAGTGTCGTTAAAGAGCTTTTCTTGACAGTGGCTTCAATGACTCGAAAAGTGTGTCGTTGAAACTCCTTATGACACATATTTTGCGTCGTTGAAGGCCAAATTTGTAGTAGTGTCGAGGTAAACGATCTTACATTAAGGTAAACGATCATCTATCAAAAGATACAAATCATGTTCCCAATGTAAATGATCATGCAATTTTTGTAAACGATCGCTGAGAATTTGTACTTACATTTTTGTTCTCGAATATATTTTTCTCCAACATTTTGTAGGATGGAGCTTGTGTACAAATCCATCTCAATATTCTAGGGATTGATCCCTTACTTTTTTTGTGGCCAGGTGTTCACTTGCAGTTGAGAGTGTTTCATAAGCCCACACCTATAGCAATTAAACAAATATGTTAATGTTTGATGTTTAGTTTGTATTTAACTAAAATATATAAACAAATAAAAATCACCTGAAAAGCAAGCACATAGCCTTTGATGTTGTAGTATGTCACTGCTTTGGAACTTCGTGCCCTCTTTATGTAACGCTCGAAAGTAAGTAATTTTAAATTTAATTACTTTAAGTTTAATTTTGACTATGTTGAAATTATTGATTTTTATAGAAATTAGAATTAATTAGATATTCTGGGAAAATATCTAATTAATTAGTTGAAATTTGGAAGTTAATGATTGAAATTGTTTGGTTTAAGTAAATTGTGATTGGTGGATTTATTATTTGGTGAAGTTGAGGGAATGATAATTAATTAATTTTTGAAAATGATAAGAATAATTATATTATTGGGAATAATATAATTATTTGAGAAAATATATAGTTATTTTTGGAGAAAAGAATAAAAGAAGATAAAGGTGCTGATTTGGTGGGATATTGAAGATAGAGAATATTTGAGTTTAAAAGGGAGATTTTATTGGTTTTAAATGAAATGAGAGAAGATATGATTCGTTCATTTGGGAAAAAATTGAAAAAAAAAGAAGGAAAAAGTAAAAGTAAAAAAATATATATATTATTATTATTATTTAAATAGGCCTCATGGGGAGTTGTGCACTTCATCTCCTCTATTTGTGAAACCCTAATCTCATATAAAAAAAAAACCTAGCCTCTCAAGTCCGTCGCCATCATCACCGTCTCCACCTCCCTCCACCGTTGCATGTCGTAGCTTAGCCTTGTCATCACAAGCCATGAGTCGATAATCGCACGTCGCTTATGTCGTCGACCATTCTACCCGTTCTCCACTCCGTTCCACCGTGCAGATCATCGTTGACGAGCCGTCATCCATCGTCAATCTGTGCGTCTCGTCCAATCCGATTGTCGTTCGAAGAGTCGCTGTCCACCCTAGCCATCGTCGAGACTTACAGCGTCCGAGCTGTTCTTTACGCTGAGTTGTTCGCATCAGTCGAGCCCAACTCGAGCCGCCCGCCTGCCGCAACCTTTTGTGAGCCGCCACCCCCTTTTTCGAGCCGTCTAGCCCATTCCTTGAGCCGCCAAGCCATTTTAAGCCACCAAGCTTATTTTTTTGGTATTTTTCCTCTATTTTTGGTAAGTTTGATTGGATTTGGTTAATGCCTAAAAAAGATTAATTTTGGACTCTAAATGATTTAATTTTAGATTAAATTGGATTATTTTTCATAAAGGACTGATTAGATCAAATTGGGAGTTGGTGCTGTAAAATTTCTCCCTAATCAAGGTTTAAATTGAATTCAACCTGAACTTTGGATAAGTTGAATTAAATAAATTTTTGGATCCTTAAGCAACTGTTAATTGAGTTATTGAACTTAGTATATTTTAGCCTTACTATTTAGGATTTTTCTTTGGAAGCTTGACCTTGCAGTTAGAAATATCTTTAGATTAAGCTAATTTCTAGGTAAGAGATTCTCCTACTAGACCTTCGAACTAAAGTAAGAGCTTGCGTGAAATTTTCCATTACGCATTGATGTAGCTAAAATTCATAATGTATTGATGACTGAGTTTAGATTTATGATGACTAATAATTATGACTGAGTTTATGTTTATGACGGCTGATAGTTATGACTGAGTTATGTTGATGATGATGATTGATGATGATAATGTTAATGCATGAAATATTAATCTCATGATTAAGAATGCTATGATTAATATTCATGTCATGCTTATGATGTTACGTTATGCTACATGCTATGAATAGGGTGTACTGTTAGCTTTATTTATTAGAGTCGCACCCACATGGGTGTCCCTCGGGATCACCACCTTTTTATGATTGTGTAGTCCGACGGGATCACTTGTCCAGTATGGGATGATATATTATGAGTGACTCGACGGGGTCACTCACAGCCCGATTGTCTTATTGTTTCTTTCGAGTTCACTAAAGACCAGTTTTGTCCTAGGTGTTCCTTTGGGTTCACCGAAGACCAAAGATGTTTTCGTGTTCAGGAACGTGCCAGTATAGGGGTACCACTTTACAGAAATGTAATAGAAAGTTAACAGACACCTAGTGGGACTAGTAGTAGGTTCCTTACTATGTATATTTTTATACTCACTCTTTAATGTTTAATTTTTCAGGCAAAGGTAGAGGTGGAGGTAGAGGAAAGTTGGCGAATGACATGAAATGATTGAGGCGTGCCATAGGGAAACGTTTTGCTTCTGCTGTTATGTAATTAATTTTAATTTCAGTATTTTCGTATTCTCATTATTACTCTTATAAAATAGATAGGGCCCGAGCTAAGATTTTATTTTTTTAGATTTATGTCATTAGTTTATTTATGATTTTAATGAGTACTTAAGGTTTTGATTATGAAAATTGTTTTATTTTCCATTTTTTTAAAGAAAGTTTTATTTTCCTTTAAGTAGTAATGACTTCAGCTTAGTATAAAGAGTTGGGTCGTTACACTTTAACTCGTATGCTCTTTTTTTTCTTGTAGAATTGTTTTTAAACTGTTGAACAAACGAGTGTAGAAGAAAGTTAATCAATCAAAGTTCTTAAAAACTTCTTCATCATCAAATCTTTCTAAAGCATCTATAGATATCGAACTGTGTTTTCTTATCTTTCCCCACCATCACAATTTCGATAAAGGGGGCTAAGGCAACCTTCACAACATCTTTATCATTCGTAAAATCAAACTGTTTGAAAACTTCCTCAACTTCCAAGCATGTTATTGTCTTCTTGTTCTATGATCCAAATAGGAAGCTTTGTAGCCACTTATTTATCTTTTAATTAGTAATGATTTCGGCTTAGTATAAGGAGTTGAGTCGTTACAGTTGATTTCAATGGTATTTTTGTACTTATGAGTGAATGGACTTAGTTTCTCTAAACGATCGTTGAAGCTACTCTACTTCTTGTTGTTGGGCTCCGCCCCTTATACTGACCTTGGAATTTTGAACCTCCCCAAGGTCGGAATCCCCCACTAATAATTTGAGTTATGAGACTATTTAAAGTTTTTCGTCCTCGTTTAGCGTTTATTATCTAATCGTTTATATCTATGGTAATCTACAAGATCGTGTATCAATTGTATCTTTGTTTACACGATTGCATATGATGATCGTTTTCGATCGTTTATACTTACATACATGATCAAATGCGCATATGCGACCATTGTTGAAGATAATCTACATCATCGTTTATATCTAAAGTCTTTTGTCATCGTTTAGTGTTTATTATTTGTTCGTTTATATCTTTGGTAATCTACAAAATCGTGTATCAATTGTACCTTGTAGAATAACAATTTACTAGAACATTAATCGAGCACACGTGGCCGATTAATCGCGCGTTTATTGGAGTATTTTTTGTATTTTTTATTGTGGATCTGTAGGTTTTTTCATTTTTGAAATTATTCTATAGAGCGTAAATAATTTGCCACTTTAATATATTTTTTAAAAGATCCTTGTACGAATAGTAATTAACTAAATTGTACTATAGCTGTCAATTAAAGAATTTTAAACTGTCACAACCATAAAAGCAAGTTTTTTTTCAATGTCACAATTTTTAAACTTATTAATTGTCATTAAAATAAATTTATTTATTTATTTATTTTTAATAATATAAGAATATATGATTTTATTTTAGAATCTTTCTTTCCTTCTTTTCTTCCACACACGTAAAAGAGTATCTTCCATCAGTCGCTTATCTCCATCGTTGTCGGCATTCTCCATTGCCATCGTCTGTCTTCACATTCGTTTTCCTGACTTGTGGTTTGTGTTCCCGCCATCATCCTTTAAATCGCGGATTGATCGTGTTTTGCCAGTTTGTTGATTAGTGAAGCCCATTCTTCGATTAGCTAGCGCCACCGTTTGTGACAGATTTTCTTTCAACACCTACAAGCTGCGCTGCTTTGAAAAGATTTCCCTTACCTCTACCTCCATTTTTATTGCTATAATAGATTTTTCTATTGTTGAATTATGAGTATATCTCCTTTTCTGTTTAAACTTAACTATTTTGTTGAACACTATTAGATTTTTAGCTATCAATATCAGAGTTATGTGGGTTTTAAATCCTTTAAGATGATGTTCTTTAGTTTATTCAATTTTTTGGGAGGTGTATATAGCAATAGCAACTACTTTTCTTTAATTTCTCTTCATGTTGTTTCACTTTTTTTCTCCATAATGGTTTTTAAGTTTTAGTTTTGAGAGTCTATTCTAATATGTTATTGTTTTTCTTAAAATTCTTTATAGCTATTTATAACTTAAGAAATTATTTGTTGTTGACATTAATTGTTGTTTCAATACCCTTATCACAAGATCTCTGTGCATAAGAAAGCTCCCCCATAGGGTTACCATAAATCTTTGGATATCTCAAGTATAGACTAAAACATGCTTTACAAATAATAGGCTTTCAAACTCAATCTCTATCTGGTAATCAATGTGTTTAGAATACTCTTGCATAAGCAAATCTCTTATCACTATTAAAAAAATTAGAATACTTGACGTTGATGCAATGTCAAGTAATCCTATACTTGACATTTAAAAAAATAACGTCGAGTAATTGACTGGCAAACATAGTTCAATTACTTGAGACCAAAATATCGTCAAGTTATATATTTCCTAACATAATTTTCGTATCAACTAAGTTAGCATACTTGACTCTTTTTCGTGTCAAGTAAGATAGTGCACTTGATTCTTTTTACATGTCAAGTTTACTTGACTCTATTTACATGTCAAGTAAGATAGTATACTTGACTCTATTTACATGTCAAGTAAGATAGTATACTTGACACTGAAGAATGGATAACGTTATTTAACTCTTGACATGTATTTAAATGTTATGTATTCCTTTTACTAACATATTAAATATACTCAATTTTCCATTTCCCATTTCCTGCATTACACATATTCATTTCAATAAGACAGGTCCATCAACAAAATAAACTCTCCAACTAGTAATAATTCCATTATTCAACAATAACTCATACGTATGTACAGAATTCAACATTCGAGAAACACATATTACACGACAAAGAAAGGACAAATAGCTTAATATAAGAAGTAAATCAACTATAATTTCATTCTTCAATAATATGTCATAAACAATTGCACAATTCCAATCCAATATATCCAACTAAGATTTCATATATATTTGGCCTATTCCAAATTGTACAATAATTTATCTTATATAAACCCTTACCCCAATCCTTTTTCTTTGTTCTATGTTACTCAACCAACCCACATGTGTGGTATACCAAAAATAATATGAAAATTGCAACCTGATATATCCAACAAGACTAAAGTTCATCCCCTTATACCTTTTGCCTCAAGTATATAAGCATATAATGACTATGAACAAAACGTTTACTTAAACAATGTTATGGCATTCCCATGTTAGAGCCATTTATAAAATTAATAAGAATAACATATCTAGGTGTCTATTGGATGAATCGAGCTAAAAATTCAATCCACTCCACTACTACTTCATCCAATTCGAGTTGCGAGTACGTGCTTCTTGTATCAATCTATAAAACATAAAAGTTGAATAGACACTTTGTTAAAAATAAAAATTGGTCATCTTATAATATTTATAATGTTACAATGTAAGTAGTTTAAAAACATACAATATCAGTGATAATGTTTGTGTCCTTAGTTACAATTTTCCGTATGTATCTCATAACAACATAACAAGATTTAATACAATTATGTATAATTTAGCACAAGTAGGTATTGTCATATTATGTGCTAAATTATACGTAATTGTATTAAATTTTAAATTATCATATAAATATATTTATCTTTACCGTTTTCCAAAACGTGATTTTTCTAGTCTTTTTCAAATTCGTCTGAGATCGAAAAGTTATCAAGACCCTATATTTCCCAATATATAGTATAATTCAAAAGAAATAAACTTTTTAAAGATTAAAAAATGAAACATAAACAAAGTTAGCATACATATTCGCTATGTATTTGATATCTTCTCGCGAGCTTGTTCTCAACGTGTCAAGATGTGGTACACCGCGTCGATCCTCATACACATTAATCACAATTAATGACTAATGTTCATTAAATAAAATATAGATGCAACTAATTAGTATTTTTATACTAATGCAAGTTTGAATTGATAAAAATTATACTTACCCAGATTATAAGGAGCAATAACCAATTCATCTTGTTTGAAAGTCATTAATCTACAACAAAGGTTTCGAGCTCTAATCTCTCAAGTACTATGGCCCATTGATATAAGAGATAGTTCTGCAAAAATGTACTTGAAACGTTCTTCAATTCAATAATGAGCGGTATAAGTACCTATAATAAATCAATTGCACACATCAACTTATTATTAATCAAAAAGTGTTGATATATATGCCGTAAAGAAATAATGTTTACTTGCGTGATACAAGCCACAATTGATAAAGTCTTCACCTTTTGCATGTTGCAAAAATCGACTACACCTTCTCACAAGATGTAAGTCTTTCGACATAAACCAAAGAGCTAGCTAAAAAGGTAGTTGAAAGGAAAAACTAGCCCATCAACTATCACCTTTATTCAGTATATCTGAGAATATACTTCAATTGTAATGGTATATTGGATGGTGGATCTGCATTATTATTTACAATCTCAACTTAATAGGAGTTAAACGTGGTCAGTAATATGTAAAAATATATACATGTGATCTTATGCAAATGTAACATTGAGAATCTTACTATTTGATTGGTTACTTTTGTACATCTTCGTTGATGTATTCTCTTCTTTTTTTTTTCTGAGCTTTCTCCCACATATTAACTCGTCTATAATCTTGTTTATTGGAAGAATCCTTTATCTGGATATCATTAAGCACACACTAGTTAAATATTAGAATATATGTAACATACCATAATATTCTTAATTACCATATCCTCGACAAGATTTGCATAATCTCTTCTGGACATATTATGACTATACTTGCTCTGCTTCTTCGATCATGTTATTGACTTCTTACTTTCTATACAAATATTGTGTAACAAGATTTAAAATAACAAACATTATTTATATGATTGTTGATTTTATTAGAAAAGAAAAGTTTAATACCTAAAATTTTAGAGATAGTTTTCATCTAACAAACTATTGCCAAATGTGTTTCAATTATGTGGGAGTAAAATGAAGGTGGATTTATCAAGAGTTGTGGTTCATCCATAAACAAGATAGTATATTGCATCGTTAACCAACTCTTCAGTTGACAAAATGCAACATCAGTTGTTTTGATAATGGTCTTATCACTTCTACCATCAATTGTGAATGCTTCTAGACATTTAACATTGCTTAAGTGTAAGCTTTCAAAACTCATAAGCTACTAAAAAATGTAAAAAAACAACTTGAAGACCAAAAATGGTAACTAAGTGTGTAAGTGCAACAACCTTGTGGCAAACCAACCTAAGAAGCGGCTAAAAGGTGCATAAGCTTTAAAGACAACCAAATAATGCTTAAGTGTACACTTTCGAAACTCAAAATCTAATAAAAAGTCCAAAAAAAAAAACAAAAGACTTCAAGACTCAAAATAGCAACCAAGTGTCTAACTACAACAACCTTAGTGTCAAACCAACCTAAGAATTGTCCAAATGGTGTCTACGCTTTAAAGACAACCAAACAATGCTTAAGTGTAAGATTTTAAAACTCATAACTTACTAAAAAGTGCAAAAAAATATGAATTCAAGACCCAAAATGGCATCCAAATGTCTAAGTGCAACAACCTTAGTGGCAAACCAACCTAAGAAGTGTTCAAAAGGTGCCTAAGCTTTAAAAACAACCAAACAATGCTTAAGTGTAAGCTTTTGAAACTCATGACCTACTAAAAAGTTCCAAAAGTGCGAAGAGAGGACTTCAAGACCAGTAACCAAGTGTTTAAGTGCAACAACCTTAGTGCCAAACCAACCTAAGAAGTATCCAAAAGGTTCTTAAGTTTTTATGACGACCAAACAAGGGTTAAGTGTAAGCTTTTTGAAACTCATAACCTACTAAAAAGTACAAAAAAAAAAATGACTTCAAGACCCAAAATGACAACAAAGTGTCTAAGTGCAACAACCTTATTAGCAAACCAATCTAAGAAGTGTCCAAACCAACCTATATGCACTAAGTATCACTATATATATGATTAGCTACCATAGTTGTAAGATAGCCACAACATAGTACAACTCAAAGTATACAATAAGTGTGAAATATATACATTGATTTCAAAATGAGAAATAATGTATACATACCTCAACCATATTATATAGTTTTTTTTTTAAGATGCATTTGTAATTGGGATATGATGATGCTAACAAGATCCAATGAAAGATTGTAACCTATGTCCATTCTCACCAATCAATACTCCATTTTCATTATAGTTAACTACCGTTCTCTCTCATTTACTCTTAATTTTTGTTTCATCATGCATCAATGTTAGTCCTCCTGTTTTCCTTTTCTCTTTTCTTAGTACTTCAGCTTCTACCACTTCATCCATATTTACATTATCCAAACCTACTTTGACCTCATTCAATACAAATGCTAAGTCCCATCACTTGCTAGCTTCATGGTATAAGAATTATCCCGAGAAACAAAATAAGATTCAAATAGCTAAGTGTAAGATGCAAATATAAATGATCTATAATAATATTATTGGCATTGTGTCTTTGACAATTTCCACATTTTAAACAAGGACAATGTATAGAAGTATTATTTGTATTAGAAAATCCAAATCTGATAAAGTTTTCTTCACTCAACTCAAACTTTTTAGATAATCTACTCTTTGACATCCATGAGTTATCCATACTTATAATATACCAATCTTGGAGCTACAAAAAATTGTTGCAATATTCCAAATTAAGTAACTCATACAACTTATAAATATTGTACGAAACTAGTATTTCTATAAGAACTTAACAACTTTAACTTACAAAAACTCATAATAAGTACATAAATATCACTCATTCAACATATTGAACAATATTGGTATTTTTATAGAACTTAAATAATTTTGCCTAAAGTATGCTCAAAATTACATAAGAGTTAGTGACACTCATTCAACATATTGCTACTTAATTCGAAATCAAAAGAAGAATATGTTAGAGTTTATGTCCTAAAACTCATAGTTTGTAGTTTTAAATTATATTTTATTCAATAAAGTAATTATTGAGGACTGATTAGTGAAAATAGAATACTATAATCTTTAATCCAATAAACTAAAGTCCCGAGGCTATCTAGTGTAGACTTGAACTTTATGTAGAGACATAAACGTGGATCAAGTTCGAGTATATAGCCCAAACGATTTATAGTGTATATATAAGGTTAGACGCCTTATTCTAGAGATACTATGGATGCGGTCCAATTTGTAGATAGTACAAACAATATGATCCTAAATCGTTCATATAAAAACATGAAAGTGGGGGCATCCTATGTAAAGAGTTTACATGAGACTAGAACCATGAAATAGTCACTTTTAAGTTATAACACCGTTGACTATATAAAACTAACTATTTCGATTATGATGACCTAGGTAGCTTAATCTTAATCTTGAGCTAACTACGAACTTCTGCTCAAACAGAATTATCCTTAGTTCTGCATAGATGAAGGCAGTTTAACAACGCTGATCCAATAAGTCTCCTATTTTCGGGGTAAGATCGAGTGGATGGCTAGGGATATAGGTGCAAAATAGAATTCACTTCTACCCGCTTTAAGGTTAGTAGATAGGTTGTTTCTTTAAGGACTGAATTGAAAGCTTGAACATGGGACCTCACCCTCTCATTGGTCCGAAAGGGATTTAATTTATAGGTTGGACCTTCAACCAATTGTTCGATAGTGAATCAGTTAGACATAAGAAGCAAGATGTAATCTCATGGGTAAAACGGTATTTTGATCCAACCGAGGTTATGAACAACCTGTAAAGGGCTAACTTATTGATTATGGTTATATCAGGTGGACACAAATATATCTATAGTGAGAGGAGTACAACTACAGAACTTTAGTGGCTGATCCGTTAGTTAACAAATGTTGATTAGTTATGTCTAAAAGGGTTTAGCCAGTTAATCTTTGATCTTTGGAGCCCATGATCTATAGGTTCATTAGATTCCCTTTCTAACTCATATGGAATTAACTTATAACAATATGTTGGAATAATTCGAATTGCTCGAATTAGCTAAAGAGAGAGAAACCGATAAATATATGCGATATAGCTATCGATGAGCTTTAGATTTAAATGTGATTTAAATATTAAAAATATGAATACGGGTTCATATTCAGAAACTCGAAATTGATGGAATTTGTCAAAGTTGAAAAAAGTCAAAATGTTGACTTTTTTACTTTGAAAAGTTAAACATTGATCGGTCTTATATTCAAATGTAATTTGAATTTTATAAAAATGAATGTGGATTCATGTTCAGAGGTCAAAATTAGTCAAAACGAACAAAATGGTAAAAAGTCAAAATGTTAACTTTTGACTTGAAAAAGTCAAAATTTGACTTTGACTTGAAAGGTCAAAGGACCATATGTCCTTGGACTAAAGTTAGTGAAAACATCTTACATTTTATTGGATAATCTAACTAACACTCAGTGGGACGAGTGCACATAAGATGTAAACACATAGCCCATTAAAATTGAGCGAAGAATGAGGTGTTGATCATAGGTGAAGGTTTTTCATGCATTTTGCGTGTAATTGTTTTATAAAATTGTTTTAAAAATTAATTTTAAAAAACTTTTGATAATTTTATAAAAATTATTCTTTTTTCTACAATTTTTTCTCACCTCTCTCTCTTAACCAAAAGTTGGTTTCCTCCTCTAATTTTCATTCGTCTCTTAATTCATTCACCTAATCGGGTCCCATAGCCCAGTTCTAAGTTCAAAGAATAGCAATAAACTCTAGTAGCGGTTCCGAGTTCATGTTCGTGAGGAGATATCGAGGAATCGAAAAGCTATGAAGTTATGACTTCTACTAACCTTAATTTCGTTTAATTAAGGTATTTTTTAAACATAGTAATCTCTAAATAGTTTAGATGCAATTTAGAGTAAAATTCGACCTTTATTTTGTTGCATTTATACTGCTTTCCTTCAGAATAATCATCATGTTATTAAAGGAAAAGGTAAAAATAAAATTGAAAGATAGGACTTAACGTGATTAATTAATTAGGCATTTTAGCTTAGATTTCTAATTAAGAGTATCCAATTGAAATCTCTCAATATTCGAAAATTTCTAATTAAGAGTACTCAAGTGAAATCCCAAGTAAAGTCTCACAATGTTACAAATTTTCTAATTAGGTGAACCCTGAGTGAAATCTTGGAATGTTATTAAGAAGTAACTAAAAATATAGAGAATGGGTAAAATTCATACCTTCAAAGGAGTTAGGGTTTGACACCTAGAAGTGAAATAGGTATACTTCATAGTGAAATCGACGTTCATGTCAGCAAAATGAAGCAGTGGAAGGATAAATGGAGCACAACGTTGGAGATGTTCGCCAGCGTTGAATCATTGGACAACGCAAACGAATGAGGGTGACCTTGGCACTTGAATCGAAACCGGCTGAGAGAATGAGGGAGATATCATTGTTGCGCGTTAGGACAAGGATAGGAGATGGGGGAGACGTCAACTTGGTTGTTCGGCGCGGATGGGAGACGAGGGAGAACGAGTCATAGAGTAGAACTAGCTATGGAAAGAGGAACGTGAGAGACACAATGAGTGAGGGAGACACTAGCTTGGTTATTCGACACGGATGGAAGACACGAAGAACGAGTAACGTGTAAAAAAGTTTTACTTGTGTTTTTTGTTTGGTGTAATGAAGGGGATGAGCAAGAACCAAGCACACGAAGGGTCTGGGATGGGTTTTTTATTTGTTTCTACACTACTACAAAAATTGGATTACTTGACGTTATTACAGTGTCAAGTAAACCTTTACTTGACGTTTTTAAAAGCATCAAATAGTCGACTGTCAAGTATAGTCAGATTACTTGACACTAAAAAACTGTCAAGTATACGTTTACTTGACACTAAAAAAAAGTCAAGTATACGTTTACTTGACATTGTATTAACATCAAGTAAGGTTGTATACTTGACGTCTTTTACGTGTCAAGTAAACGTATACTTGACGGTTTTTGCACATCAAGTAAGATCATATACTTGACACTATTTACATGTCAAGTAAGATAGTATACTTGACATGTATTTAACGTTATGTATACTGTTTATTAATATATTAAATATATAAATTTTTCATTTTTTGTTTCCTGCATTGGTACATTCGCAATAAAACATATCTATAAACAAAATAAACTTCCCAACCATTGTTACACAATAAAGAAAATGACAAATAATTGAGTATAATAAGTAAATCAACAATATTTTCATTCTTCTCAACAATGTCATCAACAATTACACGATTCCAATCCAAATATAGCCAACTAAAATTTCCTATATGTGGCCTATTCCAAAATCAACAATAATAATAGTTATTCTATATAACAAAAAACATGTGTTGTATACCAAAATTAAAGTCTATCCCTTGCATCTATTGCCTCATGTATATAAGTATAATGGCTATGAACAAAATATTTACACAAAAAAGGTTATGGGCATTCCCACAGGTTAGCGATTTACAAAATTAATTAAAAAGATCATATCTAGGTGTGCCTGTCATATATACGAGCTAAAAATTCAGCCCACTCTACTTGTAATTCATCCAATTCAAGCTGGGAGTATGAGTTTCTTGTATCAATCTATAAAACATAAAAAGTTGAGTTGACATTTTGTTAAAAATAAAATTAGTCATATTATACTATTTATAACGTTACAATATAAGTAGTTTAAAAACATATCACATTAGAAAAACATATCGCATCAGTAATAATGCTTGTGTTCTTACTCACGATTTCGCGCATGTATCTCATGACATAATATTCAAATTCTTCTAAGATTGAAAAATCGTCAAGGCCCTACATTTCCCAAAAGTATAGTATATTAAGCATTTGGTTATAAGAAAGAAGTTGACAGACATACGTCTTCTAAAATGACAAAGAATAAAATAATTTCACAATGAACCTCAACTAATGTACCATGTAGCAGCAGAAGAGACAACAATATATACCAAGGTGATAATTAGCCAAGACATCATTTAATAACATAACATATAAGCATAAGGTATCAACTACAAATACATAAATATTAGTTTGTAATTTTTCATTTTTCCAACATCAATATTGTACCTGTTTTCAGAAATTGGCTTCTTGAATTTTAACGATAATGCACAATAAATCCTCTTTTCAAACGATAAGATTTCAGGAAAAATAGGTGGAAAAGAAATTCAAAATCGAATCGAGTTTGTTTAGGTAATATTAATATGGTTAAAACTCAAACATGTTCCTAAACTATAATTATTTGTGTCTATTAGCTAAGCTACTAAACTTTAAAAGACATCTAAGTTCTTGAAATTTCAGTTTTGTATTTTATCAGTTCTAAGCTTTAAAATTTTCAAATAGATACTTGACCTTTCAATTTAGCCTTATAGATCCCTAACATCTACTAGTAGGCATAAAATTAATTTTATCTTAATAACAGAACACATTAAACTTATAATTTCGTATCCAAATAAAAGGTAAAGTCACCTTTTTGCCCAACCGACACCATGGAAGTGATCTACTGGGGAATTTGAAATAGAACTATGAAATAAGAATTCGCCATAAGTAATTGATCCATCCACTAAGGTAAAAAGATGGAGAGTTTTACCATTTTCTGAAGGTTTTGAGACCATATTCAAGAGAGGTTGATAGATATCAAAGGCAACAAGCTTGAGATCAAAGAATCTGTTCTGCAAACTCTTAGTTACACTTTGCAATTTAGTGTTGAATGCAACGACATGTTGATTTCACCTTTGGATGCACTAATTGTTGCCAGAACCAAAGAGGGTAAACATAGTAATTCTGAATGAAATCATTGTTGCTTGCACTAAGAAGATGAATTGCACTAGAGAATATAGCATTGGCTTTCAAAACAAGCATGGTAATTCTGAAATGCAAACAAAATTTTTAGTTCTAGAATGACTGAATGCAAAAATATTGATTCGATAAAAATAAAAACTATAGAACCCATGAATCGCCTACAACCTAAAATCAAACTCTACTTGACCAAACTACTCAATATAGAACCAAAAAATAAAAAGCACATTAATGGATAGCATTGATCTTTGCTTCAAATCAACGACAGAAATGATCGAACACAAATCAAATATTTAAAACACATCAGAAAATTTGAAGATTACAAAGTAAAAATAATGAACACTTGTTTATATAGAATGGGTAAGATTCATTCCTTTAAAGGAGTTAGGGTTTGGCACCTAAAAGTGGAATAGAGGTTCTTAATAGTGAAATCGACATTCGAGTCAGCAAAATCAAGCGGTGGCTAAAACTTCGTAGAATAAGAAACTACCTGATCTTTACTCTCTTGGACGGCAACAGCGTTTGGGTGGAACCAGATTTGGGTCGGAATCGTCGTTGGTAGGAGTCTGCTGCGTGGGTCGTCGTCGGCGTGGGTCGTCGCGGAATAGGTCGCGGAATAGGTCGCGGGGTGGGTCGACGCGAAATAGGTCGTCGCGGTGTGGGTCGTCGTGTCAGCGTGGGTCTTTGCGGCGTGTGTCGTCGTCGTTGTCAGCGTGGGTTTTAGCGGAAGGTTGGGTCACTGTGGGTTTTGGAATGGAGATAAAGATGGAGATAGAGAGATTGAAGGGTTTTGTGAGAGATAGGGAAAATGAAAGGTTTTTTGAAGGGAATTTTTTAATAAATTTGTTTTCAATAAAATTATTTAATTATTTTAATAAATTTCTTTTTACTATATTTATTTTACTAAATTTATTTTAATACATTTATTTTACTAAATTAATTTTTAATAAATTTTTTTCGTAAATTTATTTTAATAAGTTTATTTTAATAACATTGTAATAACTTTATTTTAGTAACTTTATTTTAATATATTTATTTTAACAAGTTTATTTAATAGAATGAGAGAAATAAAAAATATTTTTATATTTTATAATTTTATATTTTTATATTTGACATTTTTAAAACATTAATTTTCAAAGTATCAAATAAAAATTTTAACTATACTTGACGTTATTTCCACGTCAAGTAAATGTCAACTATATTTGACGTGCAATAAACGTTAGGTAAAATTTGCACTATACTTGACGCTAAAAAACGTCAAGTATGTAAAAGTACCTAGTGTCAAGTAAAGTAGATTTTGTAATAGTGCTATTTTTGGCTAAAAAGTAAAAAATCTATATTTTAGTTTTGTTAATGTTTAAAAAACGTCAAATAAAATCAACAGTACTCGTGACATATTTTTTGCGTCAAGTAACCTGTTAATTATACTTGACATGTATGGAAAGTCAAGTAATAACTAACAAAAAATAGTTCAAATGTCCATGAAAGCTCCGATTTTTTAACAAGTTTACTTGATATTTCTTCTTTAAAATGGTCATTACTTGTAGTATTGCATGCTTTGTTAAAGACGATTTCAAACTTAAATACTTTTAGAAACTTAGCATAATTATGCTTGTTTATAAATCTCACCAGTAAACTCAACAATAAATATATATTCATCAAAAACTTTCTAAACTCATGCTTTGGAAACCACTTTCTAAATCAAGTATATTGAGATATTCAAACTCAAAGCATGCTTAAAACATTTGCTAGTGAATCATGTTTAGAAATCAAATTTAAACTCATTTTTGTCACTCACAAACAATGCGTTTAGCATACCTTTCATGGTCGCATAGCCTTCACGCGTGGCTTTACTTGACTTGTCTTAATGCATAACAAGCTGGCTACCTATGGCCTCATTACCTAGGTGTGTCTTGGCCGCCTAAGACATGTCATTAGAGGTTATTGACATCCCTTGGCCACCTTGCATCAACCAAAACACCTAACTTCCACATTTAGCCAAAAATATGTTCCTTTTCTTTCTTTCCTTCACTTGGCCATCAACCGTTCAAACCCTCAACACTTGGGCAAATTTTAGCTTCAACTTTTCCTTCAACTAGGTTACTAAGTACCAACAACAACAACAAGAAGAACGACAACAAATTTTTTAGTTTTCTTTTCTAACTTCGAAGTTCCAAAGAAATGTTGTGCTTAGGGTTTACAACTTTGGTATTTAATGTGAAGGTAAAAAGTAAATAGTAAAAAGTAAAAAATAAATAGTAACAGTAAAAAGTAAATAGGTAAACGATAAAAATCAATAGTAGGATTCCTAGCTCAAGTTGGGTTGGTAATTTTCTACTTAGTTGATTAATAATTAAATTTGAAGTTAATATTTAAACCTAGCCAAGAAGATTAGAATCCATAATCACTTGTCCTGAGTAACTAATTAATTAACATGCAAGACGAATCTGTTCAAACATATCAATATTAATTGTGTAAAGTTCTAGGGCTTTTGCTAAATAATTTTCTTGGTCTAATTAGTTGTGCAATATGATTTTACTCTAAGGTTGATTAAAACAATATTCATTGATGTGAGGATAACGTTCATAAATATGCTAAGCAAGTAATCAAATATTTTGCTCTTTTAGATTCATAGCCTTAATCAAGAGTAAACCTAAGCATTTTATCACATAATCAAAAATTGGACGTCAATCAATAATAAGATGAAGATGTGATTTTATTTTAATGGAACTAGCTAGGGTCAACTCTTTTAACATGCATGAGCAATGATAAGACATAAACTTGATGTAGTATTAAAATAAAGATCATGATAAAATGATAATATATAAATACAATCATTAGACAAGATCAAACATGATACAAAATCAACATACATCATAGATAATTCTGACAAATAAGCTAAGATAAGGAAATTACGAAACCCGAGCTAGATAACCTTACCTTCAACCTAACAACAAAGAAATATAGAGAATGAAGGGAAAGGAGAGAAATCATCCCAGATAAGAGTTTTGATTGATTTGGACGCTAAGAAAAGTAAAATTTGGAACCTTTTTAGCGGTGAATGGCCCTCAACGTCGCAACTCTGTTTAAGATCGTTGCCACTTTACGCACATATAATAAAATGTAATGTCGTGAGTTTAGGAGGAAGACATGAATCAACCAATATCACATCTGAATGAGAGGGATCCTAAGCACATGAAAGTAAGGTTAAGAAAGACTTAAAAGAATTAAAAGTTACTATCCAACAAGGTGCACTTTCCTATTGCCTTTTTGGTCCTTAATTTTAAATTAATTAATTAATTAATCAATGTTTTGATGATAACAAATCTAAATTTTGTTATTGATCTTTTTATTATTTTGAATAGTCCATAACATAGGGCTTGGAATAATGATTTGAACACCTTTTAAATCACCCAAATTGAAGTTCAAACAAATAAAATATTGGTGAAAGAAACTTAACGGAAAAATACCTGAGGTGACGTGGCCATCAAGTAATCGATTTGAACCAATTAGAGAAAACCACTTGGAGCAATTGAGAGTAACACATATGACTTTTGTTTTGCTTTTGTTTTTTATTGGCTTTTAAAAAGAAAATAAATTCAATATTATTATTTATCTTTGTGTCTAACGGCTAGTTTTTTAAATAGATGGTGAACTTGTTTTATTGAGCATTAAACAAATTATAGGGGATGCACGAGAATGTCAACGAGGATCCGAATTTTGAATTCGTGTCCAAATCTTGGACCTGAGGTGTTACACAAAAAATCAATTTTTGATTGATTGCACTTTTCAGACGTAAAATTGGGGTGGTGACACCAATAGGACAGTTTCACGACCCTACACCAATTTCTACAATATGGCTTTATTCATTCACATGTCATCTTAGATAAGAGTTGTAGCATCGCGACACTATCTTCCAGTGTTGCATGCAGTTCGTGAGTGGCATTTTTGTAATTTTTGTATGTTTCTTTCCATTCTTTACTTTTGGACCCAAAATGATCCATTTTATCTCCATTTTAAAGACTATCAACAATAAAAAGTTTATGATTAATAGGTTTGTCTATATCATTAGTAGAAGTCTATCAACCATAGATTTTTATCATTAATAAATTTTTTTATATTTACGATTCTTTAAAAATATTTCAATACACACTTATTATTATCCCTAAAAATGGTACATAACATAGTTACCTTGAATTTTAAATGATTTTCAAATTTATCTGTAAATTTTAAACTTGTCTCTTTCCAACGACTCTTTTTTCCGATCTGTAAAATTGTAATTAGTTCACCCACCTCTAAATTTTAAACTCATCTCTTTCGTCTCTCTATTTTGGTTTTCCCAGTAACACCTATGTTAATAATCTAATGAAATCAAAAGTACCCCTTTTTTAGATCACTACGAAACATAATATATATATATATATATGATTCTCGTGAGTATGTGTAAAGCATTGGGTGGATTTTTGTGGATGAAAATTTTCCAACAAGGAGGGGAAGAAGATATTAAACTAAGGAACAATCTTATGGAATAAGAGATAAGAAAAAATTGTATCATGAAAATGTGTATTAAAGAGAATAAATTCTTGTGAACGGACATGGGTTTAAATCTCTATGAACTCTTTTTTTTTTCCTTCTCATATTGATTGGTTATGTCCATTTGAATACAAATATATGCCACATATCTCTTTTACAATGTGATTCAAAATCAAATCATATTCCTTTTCTCAATGATTTGTAATTGGATTTTGAAATATATGCTGTCTATAATTCAAGTGGTAAGTTTTGATTATTTTCATGGTGGTGCTAGTTGCTAGTTGTTTAGGTTCCTCGCATTTTTATTTATTCCTTTAATATGAATTCTAGTTGATACTCTTATCAATTATCGATAATAGTCCAAAACTAAAGCAAATTTGCATGATTTAACTTACATATATGATTTTTTTTATTTTCTTTTGCAAATGTAATATAATATATCGTAAAAATGAATTTCTTTGCTTGAGATCAAAGTACCAACTCAAACAAAACCAAAGTAAAAGAGTTAGAGCTCGAATAACCAAAGAAAAAAAAAAGAAAAAAAAGACAAGCAGCTCATATTCGAGCCAAAAGAAACCATCAAAACCACAACAAAAGAAACTATTCCTTAGTCGTCAATATTCTTGGTAGGCCTTCTTTCTCAACATCAAAGAAGAGATATTCAGACCGAAGGGGCACCGATGCATGCATTGACCTCGTCTATTGAGGCGCTTTCATTGGTCAATGGGTTCAATGCATATTAGGCCTTCTTTCTCAGATCGTGAGCCCCACCCAGGAGCCACTTTACCATATTCTGAATTCAATGGTTTCAATAAATCCCCTACAACAGTTCGTCTTGACCCAAATCTAGAACTATCATCAACGGTTTGTGTAGCCATAAATAATCCTATATTTTTTTTTATTCAGTGAGATCTATTGACTTTGTATACCATTTCGTTGTAAATACTATTTTCATAATAAAGGCATTCAATCATAATAACATTTATGCGATAAATGTGATAAATATCTTTATTATGATTGAATGCGATAAATGTTTATTTACGAAGCCATGAAAGGTATTTGAATTTCATGACTATTTTCAAGTATACATTTGGAGACTAGATTTCTTAAAGAAATTTATGCTAGCACGTAGATATTAAATGTTTGGAAAGTATTTAAACCACAATATTTTAAGCAAAGCATGAATTAGTATGAAGTTTTATTTTAAGAACTACAATTTTCCACGAAAGAGCTGAGTAAAGTTCGAGCTTTGTGTAAAATTTATAAGCAGGCATGTTTTAATATTTTAAGATGATTTATGAAATTTTCATTAACTACATGACTGAGATCTTGAGCCTGAGGCTAGAGATTACCGTGTGCACACTGATTAGATTCCGTTGTTGACGTTGAGTGTACTTCGTAACAACGATGCTGTCATGAGTGTTGGGCGGACGCCACTACGACAAAGACGATGGGAGTGCTAGGCGAGCCCCACTACATCGTAGTGCTTGTAAACATTGTTGTACTGGGTGTACCCTACACAACGTAGATTTGTCATGTTAGTTAAAATGCTTCGATATACTTGATATGCCTTGCTAGATTTCAATGATGAACATGCTGAGTATTTAAGGAAGCTATTCTTACTACTACACGTTTACATTTACGACTTGTATAAACATATTTATATGTGTAAAGTTTTCACGTGCTCTTATCTTTAAATTTATAGTTTTAAACTGAGTCACTCACTGAGCTTCATAGCTCACCCTTTCCAAAATGTTTTACCCATTTTTCAGGTAGAGATCGAGTTCCCGGTGCCTGATAGACTGCCTTAGTCTGCTGAAGCTTCATTATCGATTGCCAGTACGTGTTTTGAGTTGGGCATAGAGTCTGTTGTGTTGTGATGTATATACACCCTTGTATGTTATAGATACTCCACAGTTTGTATAAGCTTTAGGAGCTGTAGTTGTGTAAATTTTGTTGGTTATATTTTGATTAAGGTGTCTTTAGGTTTACTCATGAAATCGGTAAATTTTGAGGTACACTTCATGCATGTGTTTGACTAGCTGTGTTTGACTAGCCTAGGATCCACTGTGTTATGTTGCATTTATAATAGTTTATATACTAGATTGGCAAGTTCATCACATGAAAGTTTTAAGCAGAGTCGACAGATACAGGTACAGAAAAGCGTTGTTCGTCAGCTTCACGCCATCTTTCGGTCTAAGGTAGCAGGTAGTCCGGGAGAGGGTGTGACACACATTGAATGCTAAAATTACGCATTGAGTTTCTGGTAGTAGATCCATATTAAAAAAAAGTGTTTGTGATTGTTCTAGAAGAAATGAAACAAAAGATACGGTAGAGCTAGGACAATTATTGTATGAGGTCTACCCAATGCTAGATGCAGAGGCGCATAATAGATCGATATGAACATCATGAGTTGTCCCGTAATAAAACCTGTTGTTGCTGATACTTTCTTCTCAGTTCCTTCTTCCATAACCCGAGCTCGGAGAAGGAAGAGATAAGAGGGCCCTATGGAGAATGTGGTCAGAAATCCATAATAGAGTCCTTTTTTGGCTCGCATTCGTCACATAGCAACAATAACCACCAGGGAGACAACAACTTGAGAAACAAACACCAAAAGAACAATACTACACAAAATTACCCTTTTGAGTTATGCAATAAAACACCACTAAAAGTTAAATGACGTCCTTAAAGGTTTTAGTAGTGTTCACATTTTGTCGCTCAAAACGTCTCCAATTCTACGTCTTTTAGTTTTTAGTGATGCAATAATATAGTATCGCTTTTTTTGTTAAGTGATGTCAGTATGTCGCTGAAAGGACTACTTGTGTTATTAGACACTTCTAGTTCTTTTTGTATGATACTAGTGCTAGAACATCCCTCCTATTTATACTAGTTAGCACTCCAAAATATATAGCTAGAATTTTGCCAACACGTTCTTGATCTAATGGTTATAAATTTTTCTCTAGAATATTCTCTACAATTACATTTTTTTTCCATATTTTCTTGATATTTCTACTCTACATAACTTTTGTAATTAATTTTTCTAGAATATTATAGTAATTACTACTTTCAGAAATTGGGTTTTTATTTATGTTAGGCCAAATATTGTTAACTCAAAATCAAGTTTATATTTCAACACCTTCTCTTAAACTTGATTTTGTTACTCCTATCAAGTCTCTCAATCATGTGAAGTCTTCTTCTTAAGAGGCTTAGTGAAAATATCAGCTACCTAATCATAAATCTTCACATACTTTAACTGTACTTTCTTTCTTCTGATGCACTCTCTAATATAATGATAACATGTATCGATGTGCTTACTTCAGTTGTAGAAGACTATGTTCTTGACCAAAGCAATTGCTGATTTGTTATTTACGAAAATTTTAGTTGGCTCTTCTTGTAGTAGTCCTAACTTCTTTAATAGATTTTTCAGCCAAATTACATGACAAATACATGAGGTAGCAGCCACATATTCTACTTCACATGTGCAAAGAGTAACAATAGGTTACTTCTTTAACATCCATGTGAAACCAATGTTTTCTATGTACAACACAAAATCAGTTGTACAGTTGTGCTTATCCACATTTCCTCCTCTATTGCATGTTATCAGTTTTGTATTCCAAATGATTAGAAACGAAATAGTGCAAGCGATAACCTATTGTACCTTTGATGTATTAAAGAATTTTCTTTGCTACCTTCAAGTCAGTGGATGTTGGTTTCTCCATTAAGCGACTAATAACTCCAACTGAATAGAAAATTTTGAGTCTTATGCTTGTTGAATGACAAGCTAAGTGTCATTCTCCCTCAAGTATGCATGTTTAAGGTGATTGGACAATGGCTTGAGTTCTATTTCTGGTGTTCCTCAGATGGCTTAATTTTCTTACCGCCTTTGGTTTGAAGATCGAAAGGCTCAAAATTTCTTGTGTCAGTCATAACATTCACTTCCTCAATAATGCCTTTAGGAAACTCAAAGTTGAATTCTTCAAAGAAACAACTCATGAATAATTTCTTCCTCGCAATAATCTCATCTAAGCGATTCAAGTGTTGTAGTGTTCAACATCATTAGGGAATTTCAACACCCCAAAGACATTGAACTTAATTTATTGATGATTGACTCGCATTGTTAACTCCTATTGGTGGACATCTATTAGGGTGCGACCAGTAGACAAGAATGGGCACCCCAAAATGATCTATACCTCTTGTGGGAAATATAAACTTGTCCACCTTCATCAACACATCTTTAATTTTTTCCTCAAGTCGCGCAATGGATCTAATAGCCAAATAGAGCACTATAGTTGTTTGGCTTTCTCGTGCCTATCCCCATTTTCTTGAAAATAAAAGCGGCATCAGGTTTATACTTCTCCAAGGCCACATAATGACGACAAAGATCTATACTGCCTATTGGGCAAGGAAAAGTGAAACTTCCTGAATTTTTCATCTTTTCTACAAATCCCTTCTTGAAGACGTCTCTTGTTTCTCCTATTAGAGCCATTGTTTCATACACATTCAACCTTTTCTTCTTTGCTAGTATGTCTTTCAGAAATTTAACATAGAAAGGTATTAGTTTTAACACATCCACAAATGAGATGTTGATCTGAAGTTGCTTCAGCATGTCTAGAAAATGCTTGAACTGAAGTTTATCGCCTTTCTTCTTGAGGCAATCAGAAAAGAAATGCATGAGACGACAAAGGAGTAGAAGAAGATGCCTGGTTTGACGTTTTTTTGTGTTTTCTATCTCGTCAATTCTCTTCTTTACTTCCTTGGTTTTCTCTACATCATTCTGCAAGGAAAAAAATCATTCATGGACTAAACAGTGTTAGAAGGAATACTAGTATTATTAGGATGGTCACTCATAGTGTTGAGTGAAAAAATAGATAGACTACATCCTTGGTATGGTTTGCCGATGGTTAAGGGTCTACCGCTTTTCAGTGTCACAGCATGACACTGGTCTTTTCCTAATACTCCGACCTGATTAGGCATTTCAGTGTCACTGGGGAGGGATCCTCTTGGTCTTCCTGTTATATCGCTGGTAATCTGCCCCAATTAGACTTCCAGATTGCATATTGTAACAGTCTGGCTTTCAAAAAGGATATCATTCTTTTGCATAAACTCCTTAAGGAGATTTCCTAGATGATGATGATGAAGAAGAGGCATTATTGGTTTGGTTTTATGAAGGATGAGGATTATGTGACCTAACGTTATGTTTTTTGCAATGATAACAAGGTGCTTTGTCACGTTCTCCACCATATTGGCCACCTTGTCACCCCTTTTGTCGTTGACCCGATCCTTACCATACAAAATTAGGGTGGTTCCTCCAACTAGGATTATATGTGTTGAAGTATGGGTCATTCTTGATGAATGCAACCGTTTTAGTATTTTGTGGGTATGAGGTCTATCGCATCCCATACATCCTATTTCCTCAAGTTACTCAATGCATGAACTAAACCGTCTACGACATTAACTTGCATTATTGCCAAGACTATAATAGGTTGTTCATCTCGGTCATTTATCCTTGTAAAGCCACCACGACGTTCTTATCAAATCCATCTTCATTTCCTCACCTTCTTCCATGATGAGATCCAAAGTTGTTATCTTTCCATTCTTCATGGTTACTGGACATAACATCCAATGTCACCTTGATTTGGGTGTATGCTCTTATCAACATCCCCTACAAATGCAACATCAGCAGCCATCGTCATTTTATTCAACTCATCGTAAAAAACCTCTATTAGGATGCACTTAAGTATTTCATTGTATGTCATGCCTTTATTAACGATTTGGCATTTGTAGATAATTCGTACAGAGTTTCTTTATCCTTCTGCTCAAAATTCATAATGTCCCTTCGTAGTCTGGCATTCTCTTGGGGAGAAAATAACCTCTTCATGAATTTCTCTATAAATTAGTTCTAAGTGGTTATTTCCCTCGCCTCTAATGAGTCATCCCATCTCATTGCGTCAACCTTAATGTCAGCGAGAAGAGAGTGAAACAAAGCTCCTCTTGTGTTATACCAGGCATGTAGAACGAAAAACATATAGAGTAGAAACTCTTAATGTGATCATGAGGATCTTAGCTCAGGTATTCTCCGAATTGACCAACATTTTGTATCATTTGAAACATGATCAACTTCATCTCAAACTGGCATTATCGCCAAATACAGGGACTGCTTTATTGTTAGTCATTCTTTGTCGCCTCTATTTTCTTTTCCTTCTTCTTCATTGAAAAGTTTTCTAAAGATCGAGGTCAAATTAAGATTCAAAATTGTCTCCCTCACTCATAAACTTGCCGCGTGCACTTCGGGTAAACGCACGATACAACATAAACTAAACTTTCTACATGAAATTAGCACACTTTAAATCCATAAGTGAAACAAAATATTCTCCAGCGACAATGCCAAAGCTTGTTTGGGAATGTGAAATGTGTTCTGAGCTATCGTGGATATTGAATTCTGGTTCTAAGTATGTGACTAGACTTGGCAACTAAACTAGGGTCGTTCGATGAGAAGGGTTGAAGCCTACTTATGTGTTGCTTACATCAAATGATATGTCAATTGCATATAAGTATTCCTCTCTATTATCCAAGTGTAAGTGAAAATAGAGGTTTCCTGGGTAAACCAAGGTGGAATACAAGGAATCTATACTACTTGTGGTTATAATGCGCAAGTAATAACATGTAGTAACTGTACAGTATTAATGTATTCACAATTTATTAACTATTGTAACTCTAACTATACTAAGTGCGAAAATGGATGTATATTTGGTGGTTAAGTTTAATGTGAACTCAGTTTTATTTAGGAGGGATAGAGAAAGGAATATCTATGCAATTTTGACGCATTACAAAGTTAAATAGTTTCTTGAGGCGATACAAATCATTTGTTACTTTCAAATTTATGATGAGTCTCCTCCTGATGCCTTTTAAGAGCAAATACTCAAAATTACCATATGATTTATATCAAATACATTTGTTCGCATTATTTATAACTCATGTTTTAGTAAGGCAAATAACCTTTTGGTGCCTCATTGCCATACACACTTGCATTTCTGATATGTATGTTAAGGATGAATTTAGTGATAAAATTGTCTTACTACTCTTTCTTCACCGTTTTCTTAGTGAGTTCCAAGTCATTGCTCTTTCGAGTAACAAAGTTAAAATTGCCTTACTTCATTCATTATTTTCGAATAGAATGATGTATTAAGGCCAGCACCTTACTATGCAAGATAAATAATACAAATATCTAGATTCTCTTTTAACTATTTAGACTTTGCATTATATCAAGATTACAGAGAATTAATGTTATAGAGAGATAAAGAGATGGGTGAGTGAAAATCATAATGTTTTACATTCATAAATAAAACTTTAGGCCTTTCAGTCTTAAAGTTTAGATTACAAGTTGAAATCAAAGAGAAATTATAAATGAAGGATACAAGAAATGAGTCAAACGTTTAAGCATAATTTGATGGATACAGTAAACATGCGCAACGAAAAAAGGATCAATTTTACCCTGATTGCATCTAGCCCTATTAGAAATTAACATGCATTACTACCCTAATGAAATTCATACATTTGAAGCTCTCATTCACTTGAAATCTCCATATTATCTAGAACCGAACCACCACTAGTATTGACCACCTATTCTTCAAACTCATAACCAGATTGTGGGATCCAATGAGTGAAGGATTTGAGAGAGATATATATAGATAGAAATTTAGATTAGGGTTAGGAGAATTTTAGTGAGTTTTTCTATTTTAATGAGTTTTTCTCTTTATTTTCAAAGACAATAACTAAAATTGCCAAAAAAGTCTTTACACATTTGAAAAATCCTTCCTTAAATAGACAAATTGCATGCAACTATTGCATGTCTAAACTCACTAAAGTCCAACACCTCACATTTCATTAACTCACCATGAGCATCCACTTAGCCCACTAACGAGTTAGTGGAATTATGCAACAATGCGCTTTCTCTTAGTGGAATTTATGTCATCACCATGAACCTCTACATAGCCTACTAAGAGTTAGTGAGATTATCCAATAAAATGTTGAATTTTTTCAGTAACTTTAGTTAAAGGGTCATTTCACCATTCAAGTCAAAAGTCAACATTTTGACTTTTTACCATTTTGTCCATCCTAACTACTTTCGACCTCTTGAGTATGATTCTGCATTCATTTTTTCAAAATTCAAAATAACATTTGAATATATTTTCAGTCAAAATTTGACTTTTCAAAATCAAAAGTCAACCAAACTTTGACCATTTTCATCATTTTCAAGCTTTCAAATATGAATCCACATTCTTATTTTTATATTTAAATCATAGTAAAATGTAAGACTCTATCTCTAAACAGATAATCAATCGTTATATCACATATGCTTGTTGGTTTCTTTCTTCTTACCTAATTCAAACTATTTGAACTATTCAACATACTGTTCAAAGTTAATTCCATATGAGCGAGCAAGGGAACCTAATAGGCCTATAGATTATGGGTTCTACCGATCTAAGATTAAAAAGGCTAAATATTTTAGATCGAGCTAATTAACAATTGTTAACTAATGGATCATTCCACCGTAGTTGCACTCCTCTCACTATAGATATATTTGTGTCCATCTGATATAACCATAGTTAGTAAGTTAATTTTTCACAGGTTGCTCGTAACCTAGGTTGGGTCAAAATATCGTTTTACCCCCGAGATTACATCTTGCTCTTTAAGTCCCACTAATCCATTATTGAACAATTGATTTAAGGTCCAACCTATAAACTGAATCCTTCTCGGGCCTCTTGTTCAAGATTGGGATTCAATCGTTAAGGGAACAACCTATCTACTAATCCTATAGCGAGTAGGAGTGAATTTTGTCTTGCAGCCTATCTCTCCAACTATCCACCCGGTCTTACCCTTGAAATGGGAGGTTTATTGGGTCAAGGGGTGTACATAAGCCAGGTTTGGAGGAAAATTATGGATCAACCCAAAGTATTCGGGGTGGCAAAAAATGAACCTTATCAGTTTAATATACAAGGGTAAACCTAACCCAACTCAACCCAAAAAAAGTCTTGGGCCAGGTTGGGTTGGCGGGTTATTTTTTTCATCTCTCCATAATCTAGACAAATTTTCATATTATTCTTCATTATACATGGTGAACAAATTATTATTCAATGTGCAAAGTGACTTATATATGTTATACATTTAAATTCTAAGTCCATAATATCCATTCAAAAGAAGGTTTTACTTTTAGGTTTTAGATTTATATATATGTATACATAATCGGCACTACAAGAAATAGTGGGATATAGACCCAAATACATTGGAAAAAGGTTTTCCAACGAATAAATGATCGTCGAGAGGCGAGTCGGGAGAACCACGTTCCGTGAGAAATTGTCGATGTTGGAATGTAGCAACGTCGAAAATACCTTACTCCCGACGCCAGAATGAAGAACGCCGATCGTTACCTTTTTCCAACATGCTTATAAGTATGAATCTATATTCATATTTTTTATATTTAAATCTATCTCTAAACTGACAACCGACGACTATATTGCATATACTTGTCGATTTCTCTCTCTTTGCTTAATATAAACAATTCAAATCATTCTATCATATTGTTCTAAGTTTATTCCTTATGAGCTAGCAGGAGAACCTAATGGACCTATAGATCATAGTTCCAACAATTCAAGATTAACTGCCTAAATCCTTTTAGACCAAGCTAATTAACATTCGTTAACTAACGGGTCATTTTACTAATGTTTTATAGTTGCACTCCCTTCACTATAGATATATTTTTGTTCATCTGATATAACCATGATCAGTAAGTTAATCCTTCACAGTTTGTTTGTAACCTTGGCTTGGTCAAAATACTATTTTACCCATCGAGACTACATCTTGCTCCTTAAGTCCAACTAATCCATTATTGAATAATAGATTTTAGGTCAAACATATACATCAAATCCCTCTCGGACCAATGAGAGGGTGGGGCCGCTTGTTCAAGACTTGGATTTAGTTCTTAAGAGAACAACCTGTCTAAAATTCCTAAGTAGGTAGGAGAGAATTTCATCATGCTCTCTATGTCCCTTACTATTCACTCAGTCTTGCCCCTATAATGGGAGGCTTAGGCCAGCGCTAATGAATTGCCCTCACCTATGCAAATTTAAGAATAATCTCATGTGGACAGGAGTTCATAATTAGCTCAAGATTAAGATTAAGTTACCTAGGTCATTGACAATCAAAATAGTCAATTTTAAACAATGAACGTCATTATAACGTAAAAGTGACTATTTCATAGTTCAGTCTTATGTAAACTCTTTACAAATGATGCTCCCACTTTCATGTCTTTACATGAACAATTCAGGATCACATCATTTATACTAACTACAAAGTAGGTCTCATCCATAGCCTACCTAAAATAAGGAGCCCAACCTTATTCATATACTACGGATTATTTAGGCTATATACTCAAACTTGATTCACATTTATGTCTTTACATAAAGATCAAGTTTACTCAAAATATTCTCGAGACCTTAGTTTATTGGATTTAAGATAATAGTATTCGATTTCACAAATAATTTCTCAATAACGACTTTATTGAATAGAATATGATTACGAACTACGAGTTATAGGACATAAATTCCAACATATTAATGCACTAATAGATAGATAAAAATCTATCAATGTTTTATCAATATTTATCACTAACAGAATTTGAAACTATGCTATATTTTGTAAATATTTTGGTTCATTATGCTATATTTGAAATTTTTTCTTTTTGAAGATTCATAGGCCAGATAGATTTATTCTTATAAATCTAATCTACGGACTAACAAGATACATTCTTAAACCTCTGGACTAAACACACATATAATTCAAAACTTGAGAATTATAATAGTAACATTTCCAAGTATTTAACATAAATATAGATTCAATATAGGCATAATATTCATTTATTTCTTAATCTAAGTTAGACGGCGAATATAAAAAATTTTTAATTGAAATTTTTAATCTTCACATCTTTACATTTATTGTACTTAAAAAAAGAGAGTTTTCAAAATATAGCAAACCGGCAAAATATTTACACTGTATAGAACAATTTTGTAAACGGAAAAATTGCATAGGTTCACAATGAAAAATACCAAAAATGTCCTAGTCAACATGTGATTAATCGGTCACACGCGTGAGTGTAATTCTTCTTTTAAACGATCAAGATATGTGATCGTGAAGAAAATGATACACGATCGTCTAAGAAATGATACATGATCGTGTAGTTCTTTTTATCGATGGAAAAAATGTTTTGTGTAATTCTTCTTCTAAACGATTTTCCTACACGAGAAAATTATACACGATCGTGTAGAAGATGATACACAATCGAGTAGTTCTTTTTAACGATGGGAAAAATGTTTCGTGTAATTCTTTTTCTAAACGATCATGATAAGCAATTGTGTAGAAAATGATACACGATCGTTTAAGAAATGATACAAGATCGAGTAGGAAATGCTTCAAATCTAAATGATTATTTAGATCAAATCAAAGTGATATTTAAACGATATTGATATTCTAGAAGATAAGCTGTAAGAAAAAAAGAGAAGATGACACTACTAGAAAAAGACCCTTTCTTGACGGTTGATTTTTTCTTTTCTTGACGGTTTCTTGAAAAACCGTCAAGAAAGAGGCAGTTTAATGGGAAAACCATCAATAATTTTGATTAAAAGGCGGAGGGGAGGCAATTTACAAAATTCTTGACGGTTTTGAAACGTCGAGTAATATGAAATTTTTTCTTGACGTTTTAAAACCGTCAAGTTGTTTATTTTACATTCTTGACATTTTTAAAACGTCAAGAATTTTTATGAGTTCGATATTCTTGACGTTTTTTAAAACGACAAATGTATATATTTATCCTTGACGTTTTAAAACTGTCAAGAAATATCAATAAATTCTTGACGTTTTAAAACGTCAAAATTTTTTATGAAAAGCGGAGGGGATTCATTTTCAAATTTATTGACGTTTCTTGACGTTTGTTTTATAAAAAAAACCTATTTTTTTAAAAAAGTAAACCTACATTTCCCCTTCTCTTTTTACTTTTTCCCTTTCCCTCCCAATTTTTGGAATTAACCTAAGTTTTCCTCCTCCCAATTTTTCAATCTCCCTCTCACCCAAGGTCCTCCAAAGTTGTCGCCGCCCACCATCCGCCGGTCGTCTACCGCCATCGGGTGAAGATTCAGCCCACGCCACCCACGAAGGACCGTCGCGTCTGTCGCCCACACCACCCACGATCGCTCGCGTCTGCCGCCCACACCGCCACGAACGACCGCTCGCGTCTGCCACCCACAAAGCCACGAACGGCCGCTCGACTACCGTCCATCCCGTCATTAACGACCACTCGCGTCTTCACGTTTCTTCTTCCGCAACCACTGCCGCAAGTCGCCGCTTCATGTTTCGTCTTCCGCAACAGTCCGCTGCAACCCGCCGCTGCAACCGACCGCCACCGTGAATTCTGCCCTATTTTTCTCCTAATTTTATCCGTAAGTCATTTTAATTAGATTTGTTTTGATGTCATTTATTTTTTTCATTTTTTTATTTAGTTTCATGCTAATTTTTGCATCTATCTATTATTTGTTTTCAATTTTGTTTGGTGTTGGAGATTGAGGAGATATGAAGTTTCTTGATGATGGAGATTTAGTGTTCACTTTAACCACTGTGTGTATTGGCCAATACGACTTTGTTATTGTATTATTTTCAATTAAGTTTATAGGGGAAATCATGGACCACCAAGCTTTTCTATTTGAGATATCATTCAAGTTATCTTATAGGGGAAATCATGGATCACCAAGCTTTTCTATTTGGGAGGATGTTGAAGTTATATTATATTGAAGTACTCACTAGAAGCGTTTAGGAATTGTTTTGGATGTACCTTATAGTTGATTTCATCCACTTAAAAAACCTAAAAAAACCAATCAAAATAAGCACTTATAGTATGTATTTTGATATTCCTTTGTGAAGAAGGTAGAGTACCCATTTAGACTTTGTTTTAATAATTGCATTTGTTTGCATGCAAGTTCTTATTCCTTTGTATTTTGATTGTTGGATTCTAATGTTATAGATTTGGTTATGGCCTATAGTAACTTGTATTCTTTTTGTTAGTAGGAGTTACTAAAATCTTGTATTTCTTATATTCTTTCATATGAATTTCTTTCGTATTATGAATTTCTTGTATTCTTTCATATATTATAATTCAAATTGATAACCATTATTCAATAAATTCTCTTAGGACTTACACTTATGGATAGATCATGGATAGGAATTTATTTTCTTTATTTGGTTAGTTGGTGGAAAGTTAGTCTTATTAAGCGAATATTTGTTCAATCTCCATATTTCTTTTCTCTTTTTATTATCCCAATAAGACTTTTTGAACTAATTTAATTTACTTTATTTGTCAATAGATTTACAATTATGGATAAATTATGGATGCATAAAAGTAGATTATCCAAAGAATATGAGTTGGGTGTGGAAAGTTTCATCAACTTTGGATTTTCGAATACAAGTACCTCCTACATTCGTTGTCCTTGTTTGAAATGTGGGAATTGTGAAAGGCATAGTAGAAAGGATGTTAGAGATCATTTATATGTTAATGGTATTGATGAAAGTTATAAAATTTGGTTTTGGCATGGTGAAGCACTTCCTAACTCAATCTTTCTATGGAAAATCTTCAAAGTTTGACACACATACATGTGAAGAGAATGATGTTGGAAGTGTAGAAGAAATGATTGAAGTTGCTCACGAGGAGTATTCAAAAGACCCAAATGGATTTGAGAAGTTGCTTATTGATGCTGAAAAACCATTGTATGAAGGATGTAAAAAGTACACCAAGTTGTCTACTCTAGTTAAATTGTATAATTTAAAAGGTAGATATGGATGGACTGATATCAGTTTTTCAGAATTACTTAAAACTTTGAAGGAAATTCTGCCAACTACCAATGAACTCTCAAATTCATTGTACGAAGCAAAGAAAACATTAGGTGCATTAGGAATGGAATATGAAGATGTTCATGCATGTCCTAATAATTGTTGTCTCTATAGGAAAGAATTTGCTAATGCAACATAATGTCCTGAATGTGGTCAATCGAAGTGGAAAAACGTTAAGGATAGAAATGAAGAGAGAAAGCAAATTCCCTCAAAAGTGATATGGTACTTCCCACCCATTCCACGATTCAAAAGGCTATTTAGAAGTATTGAATGTGCTGAAAACCTGACTTGGCATGCTAGTGAAAGAATTGAGGATGGTAAGTTACGACATCCAGCGGACTCTCCAGCATGGAAGTTAGTAGACTTTAAATGGTTAGACTTTGGTTCTGAACCTAGAAATCTTCGTTTAGCATTGTCAACAGATGGAGTAAATCCTCATGGTGACTTGAGTTCTAAATACAGTTGTTGGCCAATAGTGATGGTTATTTATAATCTTCCACCATGGTTGTGTATGAAAAGAAAGTACATGATGCTATCAATGCTAATTTCAGGGCCAAAACAACCAGGGGATGATATAGACACATACTTAGCACCACTAATTGAAGACTTAAAACTTTTATGGGAAAATGGTGTTGAATGTTATGATGCTTATCAAGAAGAAGTATTCAACTTAAGGTCGGTTTTGTTGTGGACAATCAATGATTTTCCTGCATATGGTAACCTCAGTGGATGTTGTGTTAAAGGGTATAAGGCATGCCCAATTTGTGGAGATATACAAATTCTATAAGGTTACGACATGGGAAGAAAATAGTATACCTAGGACATCGAAGATTTCTAGCACACGATCATCCGTACCGACGACAAAAAAAGTCATTCAACGATAAAAAAGAACTTGGTACAATTCCAGAACTACTTTCTAGGGAGGATGTGCACTTGAAATTGAAAGATCTTGAATTTCCTAAAGGAAAGAAGATCCATAAGAACCTATCGATAAACAGAAGTGAAAAGATTTGTTGGAATAGGTTATCTTCCTTTTTTGAGTTGCCATATTGGAAAGATCTTCATGTTAGACATTGTTTAGATGTGATGCACATCGAAAAAAATGTTTGCATGAATATCTTAGGTACGCTTCTTGATATTCCTAGTAAAAGTAAGGATGGGTTGAATGTTAGACGTGATTTAGTTGATCTAAAACTTCGACCAGAGCTTGCCCCTATTAGTAGTGAGAAGAAAATATTCATTCCTCCTGCGTGTTATACTCTTACAAAGGAAGAAAAGCGATGTGTTTTGAAGACTTTGTCAAGAATAAAGGTTCCCGAAGGTTACTCTTCCAATATTAGAAACCTTGTGTCAATGACAGATTTAAAACTTAATAGTTTAAAATCTCATGATTGTCATGTGCTCATACAACAGTTGTTTCCCATTGCGATAAGATCAGTGCTACCGAAACATGTTCGTTATGCTATAACTAGGTTGTGTATCTTTTTCAATTCAGTATGCAACAAGGTGTTAGATGCGCAACAATTAGACAAGTTGGAAGAAGATATTGTGGTAACATTGTGTTTATTTGAAAAGTATTTTCTCCCTTCATTCTTCACAATCATGATTCATCTCACAGTACACATAGTTAGGGAAGTCAAACTTTGTGGCCCTATATATCTTCGATGGATGTATCCCTTTGAAAGATTCATGAAAGTCATCAAAAACTCTGTATGGAATAGATATCGTCCAGAAGGTTGTATTGTTGAAAGTTATTTAATAGAAGAAAGTTATTGAATTTTGTTCTGATTTCTTATCTGGAGTGGATCCTGTTGGGCTAGGGACTCGCAAGTCACAAGACCATTTAGACACTTCAAACATTGGTAGGCCGTTGTCCATGGGAGTTCCATTCAAACCTGAACAAGAACTTCTACGTCAAGCTCATCGATATGTGTTGGAAAATACAATTGATGTTCAACCATATATGGAGTAAGTTTATTCATTAATTTCTTCATTCTTTCATTCACTTTTATATAATTAAATCTAACTATATTACAATGTTTGAATGATGACTACAAAGAAAACATATGGAGGCTTTGCAACTACAATATCTGAACAAGTCTAAAAATCAGAAATGGCTTCAAGAGGAACATAATCGAACTTTTATACATTGGTTACGAGAAGAGGTACAGTGTTGAACTTTGTAATTTAGTTATACATGTTATGTGTTGAACTTGAAATAATAATTCTTGTGGTAGGTATCAACTGAGCTTGAAGTTGGAAATAGTGGAGTTTCAGATAACTTAAGGTGGATTGCTCATGGCTCTCATCCTTTTTTTATTACATATAGTGGTTATGTAATAAACGGATGTCGCTATCACATAAAATCTTTTGAGAAGGATCGAAATGTACAAAACAGTGGAGTTAGTTTAGTTGCAAAAACAATGCAAGTGTCTAGTTCTAAAGATAAAAATCCCGTCATTGGAGATATGTCATTCTATGGAGTGATACAAGAGATATGGGAACTCAACTATAATACGTTTAATGTTCCGGTGTTTAAATGCGATTGGGTTCAGAATAGTGGTGGTGTTCGGATGGATGAACTTGGTTATACTTTAGTTTTTTTAAATAGAGTAGGACACAAGTCAGACTCATTTATACTAGCAAGCCAAGCAAAGCAAGTGTTTTATGTTGAGGATCCAAGTGATGTTAGATGGTCAGTTGTACTTACTCCACCACAAAGAGACATTGAAGATAGATATAATGACGATGAACTTGGTGATACAATACTCCGGTGTGAAGGAATACCCAATGATATGCCAGATGTCTATTTAAACAATGATTTGGATGAAAATGTCTCAACGTACGTAAGGTCAGATTGTGAAGGCACATGGATACCTACATAATATTATAATGGTGTGTTCACAATTTCAAACAAGTAGACCATAAGTTTATTATGTTCATTTATCTTATTTCATTATTTATTGTTTAAAATTTGTATATCATGCTAATTTTTTCTTCATTTTGATTGGCAGCTTCGCATAATATAATATGGACGATCTTAATGAAGAAGTTGGTGTCGGTGAGTTGAATGCAACAGTTGAAGAAACCCCACAAGAGTTGAAGCGACGACGAGGACCTACTATTATGTTTGATGTAACTCGCATTAGAAGTTTGGGAGACAAGAAGGTGGTGAGGTACAATGAAGACGGAGCACCTATTGGTGAGAATGGAGCGAAGTTAAAGTCTTTCATAGGGTCTGCAACTCATTATCATGTCCCTATCACATATATGTCTTGAAAAAGTGTGCCTGCAGAACTGAAAGATAAGATATTCACTACAGTTGAGGTATATATAACTTTAATGTCCTTATTATATTTGATAATGTTCTTGTTGTATGGAAACTTGATTAAATACTTTAAATTATTTAGGATGCATTCGTCATTGATCCAAGATCTAGGAAAAACGTTCTCCAAACTGCAGGTATTTCGTTTCGTCAGTTTAAGAATTGGCTAACAACGAAATACATCATCTCGCATAAAGATGAACTACAATTGCTTCAAGTTCCACCTAAAAAGTATTCCTTCATTGAGAAAAATCACTGGAAAGAGTTTGTAAGGTCAAGGTTATCCGAGACCTTTCAGGTATGAATAACTTTTATACATGAAAATCATTCGGAATAATATTTGCTACTTTCTCATTAACAAATACATTTGGATATAGGAAAAAAGAAAATTACAACAAGATAGACGATCGAAGAACAAATACAATCATAGAATCTCAAGGAAAGGGTATGCCAATCTTAAGGAGGAAATGGTAAGATGTTTAGATGTTTAAGGAGGAAACTCCCATTTTTGTAGTTTGTTCTTTCTTTGTTGTCAAAGAAACCTTATAGAATTTGGGATGTTTGGTTTGATATCTGGTTTAATGCTCCTCTTTGCTTGCGTGGTGTAAGTTTGTTTGTTTGTTTCTTGTAAAGGGTTGCATAAAAAGTTGTAAGTTTGTTGTTTGTTTCTTGTAAATTTTCTTTATACCAAAAATGGAATACAAGCTAATATGTTTACCACTTGAACTCCATGTTCTCGAATGAAGAAGGGGGGTTCAAATGAAGTTTATGTTGATTGAGCTAAAATGTGGAAGAAAGCTCGAGTTAACAAACAAGGACAGTACGACAACGACGACATTCAGCAAGTCGTCCATAAAATAGTAAGTCATTACATGTAAATCACACATTTCAATTATCCATTACATAAGCAATCATTTCTATAACTTACATTAATTTTGCTATCTTTTTAGGATGAGATATCAATGAATACAGATTCATCGTCTGTGAATAGACAGTGTTTGAATGATGTATTAACCCAAGCATTGGGTACAAAAGAGCACAATGGTCGTGTGCGTGGGGTTGGTGGATACGTTACTCCAACAACGTACTTTCATTCAGTTAAGAAAACATCAAAAGATGAGGTGAACATTCTAGTTGAGAATGAAGAACTCCGTAGGCGAGTTAGTGAATTAGAGGCACAAATTCGCTCAAACTTATCTACACCATTGTCTGCACACGGGAGTTGTTCAAGGTTAATAGGGTTAGAGGGGATTGAAGAGAAGGATAAGAGAATAGAAGTGGAATGGTTGGACAAACCAAAACAGAAGGAAAAGAAAGGGAAGGAGGTGATGAAGATGAATGAACCAGAGTTGGACGTCTTGAAGGTATGTAATCCACTACTAAACTCAAATGTCTAATATTGTACGTCTTACTAAATTTGGATGTTATTGAATTAGAAGAGGGACTTAATAAAAATGCCTACAGAAAAAGAAGTTGTATGTGAATCGACATCAACTTTGCCATTAGCGTTGAAGTCGATTCTCAAATATGTTGAGAAGGTAATGGAGAAAGATTCCAGCATCACTTTTTCACTACTCGCTGACCTTTTTGGCATTAGTCGAAATACTTATGTGCTTCAAGAGGATATCGTTGATCTTTGTAACATGAACGAAGTGAAAACGTTTACATTGGTGACCTATATGATGTAAGTCAATTTCATTCCTTGCATCTAAATTTAGGTATCTCCTTTACGAGTTTATATATTTTGTAGGTACTTGTATTCAACTGTTAGTGGTTCGAAAGAAAATATGCAGTATGTCTTCGTAGATCCGTCCCTAATCTCTTCTGGAAACACACAAGAATCTCGAATTCGAAACTTGTGTAGTAGATTGATGGTGTCAAAACCCGACCAAGTAGTTCTTGCTCCTTTTAATCCCGGGTAAGTTTAGTTAGGGTATTGGTTGCATTGACAATAAAATAGTACTTACACTTTTGTATAATTAGGGGTCATTGGGCACTGCTTGCTATAAATGCGTATGAGGATACAGTGTTTTACCTTGACTCGCTAAGGACGACATCAAAAGCAACTACAAGATATGTAACCGACACGTAAGTTTAATCTTTTATATCATGTAGTGTTGTTAATTCTAATGCATGTACAATATTCTAAGATATGTGCAATCTTATCTTGGCAAAACAGAGCAATAGCGATATTTCACTCGCAAAAGAACATTAATAAAAACAGGAAACAAACTTTATGGCGAACAGTAAAGGCAAGTATAAATATTTAAATTCAATTGTATTTTGTAGATTACTAGCAATTAAGACTAGTCCGTTATTCTAATCTATTGTTTTTATAGTGTCCACTACAAGTCGGGAGCACTACGTGTGGATACTAAGTCATGAAGTATATGAGAGAAATTGTAAATAGGGGAAGCATTGTCATCTCGGATTCGGTATGTTATATATCAAACTATTTCTTTTGTACGTATAATAATTTTCATGAATACTAATTCATTTATTTTGCATGTCTACAGATTGATACACGAAAATCATACTCACAAGCCGAGTTAGATGAGGTGCGGGTTGAGTTGGTAGAGTTTTTGGGTTCGTACATATGATCTAGGACTTATTTGTCATCTCTGAAAAAGAAAATTAACTTTATTTTTTGTGGCTTATTTTTTGAAATGTTCATATGGAGGGGAGGGGTTGATTGATATACTTTTTGAGACTTTGTAGAGGATTACAGTTTAGGTGACTTGTTGATAGATGAATTGTTCATATGTAGGGGGTTGCCATTATGAAAGTTTATGTATAGGGATGATATACTTTTGGGCTAGGTTAGTTAATTAGATGATGTTTAGTTAAATTCATGGAAATCTGTTGAAATTCTTTATATATATATTGGTTTTGTAAATGATATATGAATATGATGCAAAGTTTTGGAAATGATATTGAATGGATGATGTTTAGTTGTCATTTGATGTATATTTGTCGTTTATATGTAGTTGAATTTTTGGACCAATGAGAGTATAATACAAGAAGAATAATATAAAATAAATTACAATTAAAAAAAATGAAAAATTGCTTGACGGTTTTGAAATGTCATTAACAATACATTTCTTGATGGTTTGCAAATGTCATAAATAACAATATTCTTGACGGTTCTAAAATGTCATTAAAAAGCACTCTTGACGGTTCTCAAATGTCATGAAAAAGAGTACTCTTGACGATTATTAAATGTCATGAAAAATGAACTCTTTACGGTTTCTAAATGTCATGAAAAATGCACTCTTGACCGTTTTAAAATGTCATGAAAAATGCACTCTTGACGGTTTTAAAATGTCATGAATATTCGTATTCTTGACGGTTTTCGGGCTTCATCATCTCATTCTTGACGGTTCTAAATGATCATAAAAACGTATTCTCTTGACGGTTCTCAACTGTCATGAAAAATTGAATACTTGACGGTTAAAAAATATCAACGATACCAATTCTTGACACTTTTTAAAACCATCAAGAAAATGGTCTTTCTTGACACTGGATTCAATGATGGTTTTGAAACCGTCAAGAATACTCATTCTTGACAGTTTAAAACCGTCAAGAGAGTCAGTTTTTGTAGTAGTGTGAAGAAAGAAAGAAAGAAAGAAAGAAAGAAAGAAAGAAAAGGAAGATGAATAAAAATAGAAGAAATAAAATCTTGGAAGAAATATATATTTATTTACACAAAAGAAGTTGAAGAGAGGAGGTGAAGAAATTTGAGATAAAAATAAAAATAGAAGAAGAAAGAGTTGAAGAAATCTGGAAGAAAAGATGAATAAATCGTAAAGAATAAGAAGAAAGAAAAGTGACAAATCATCCAAAATATAAATGACAAATCTGGAATTTACAAAAAGATTACCAATTTCATGGGTTTTTTTATTTTATTATATGGATCATACATATTTTGATATTTTGTTATATTTATGAAAATTAACGTAAAACAATATGATTATATTTTTTAACGCACAGGAACAAGAATAAAATAAGATATATACTTTTTTTTTAATTCAAACATGTAAACTGAAAAAATTAAACTTGTAATCTTTTGATTTACAATAAATATTTCATGTCAATTGATGGATGTGAGTGGAATGAAATAAATAAAAGGATGTGGATTTGTTTTTTGTTTTTTTTTTTAATGTGTTTGTTTATTTGGCTTATTATGATTTAAAAATGTCATAAACGGGATCACTCAACAAAGAAAAAGCACATCAGAAATGGAATGTGATATGAGTGCATACACATATTAGGTTACGAATAAGAAAGAAGCCATTAAGAACAAACAGATTCTGAGTAAGAGACTTTATGGTGGCAATGAATACACTTGTCCATTTTGTCATCATACACTAATGTGATTTTTGGAATTATCTTACCTGCACTCTAACTTTATTTCTTAACACATAACGGCCATTCAAACAACTTCCACCTAATCTATACCCATTGTATTTTTTTTACTAACCCTATAGAACATCCCTATTTGGTCCAAAATGTTAAATTATCCATTTTTTGAAAAACAAAATGTTAAACACCTCTCTGTTGATGTAATGATGGTCATGAAATTACACTATTACGCCCGTTCATGGATCTAGGTATTTTTCTCCTTTTTTTCCTTTGTCGACGCTTATCTTCTTTTCTTTGTCTACTTCTTCTTTGAGTTCTTCGGAGTGATTCCTCTAATTCTTTACCATGGCTTCTTCAAAACCATCCATACGACCCTAGCGATTGAATCGAGCGACATTAGCGACATCTACAGCAGCACCAACACCGACCATCAATGACACCCAATTTTTGGCACGAGATCACTGAAACCATCAACACTAGCGACACCAAGCGAGCGAGTGACACTATCAACACAAGAGATACCAAGCGATACACCAAGTTTAAGTGAGAGCGACACTAGGGACACCACGCAAAACACAGAGTTTGAGGGAGAGCAACATTGTTTTTGCACAAGAGAAAGTGAGAAAAATAAGATTCAGCTAGAGTAACATCAAGCGAGATGAGTGAGAGTTGAGGCTACTTTTTTACGTGTGTGTAAGTCGATTTTTGTATTTTCCTTTGAATTTGACATCAATAAAAAATTATTCGACATTTTCTCAAAAACAAGGTCATTTGATATTTTTTTTCCTTAATTTTTAGGTCATTTATTGTACGGACTCTTTTCTTAAGTTTGTTATAGTTGTTGTCTCTCAAATGTCTTTCATCTTATATCCTTTGAGTAGTTCTTCGATATGTTTCTTGAAATATTGTTTGTGGCAGAATATATTCTTTATGTGGAAAATTCTTGGTGTTTTATTTTGAAGGATTCTTTTCTTCTCTAAATTGGTCATGGAGCTTGCGGAATTTGATTCGCTTGTTCTTATATGTCATGGCTGTAGATGGCGGTTTCATTTTGGTATTAGGGTTACACATTTGAAAACTTTTGTACCAGTTTTTGAGATCTTTTGGAGAAGAGTTTTCAACATGTTTCAGTGATTGATTCTAGTGCAATTAAGAAGGAATTCTCATACCCATAGGGAGTCTTTTGTACCATTTTGTGAGATTGTTTGGAGACGAGTTTTCGGTATGTTTTGGTGATTGATTCTAGTGCATATTAAGAAAAGAATTTTCATGCACTTACATATGTACAACCATGCAATTGTTTGATTCTCCGATAAAATTTTGTGTTTTATAACATTTTGTATATTTATTAAAGGTGAGGAATTTGAATTTAAGACCTTTCGTTCTCATGTACGTACAGGTGTCAATTGAATTGAGCTCATATTGATATTAATCATTCTTTTATGATTCTCTAAATTAAATTTAAAGGGAATTACATCAAATAGCAAAAATGATTTAATAGATTAGCATCCATATCACCATCCTTTTCAATATGGCAAAAATACATAAATATTGTAAATCACATTATTTTATTAATATATTTTTAAATTATAAAACTACCGTAAATAGTCCCAAAATACATATACTTTCCCTTTTCTTCCTCTTGCGACAACCAGTTGAAATCTCTATTCATCCTTTTTAGTCTATGCAAAAATTAGTTGAATTTCAAGTTGATTTTGTGGGAATTCAAGTTTCACTTTCTCTGTCTTCCTCGTTCCATCCACTGTGAATTTGAGATTTGGTTAGATTTTTAATTTTTCATAGTTGGTGGAAAATCAAGTCGAAATTGAGAATTCCAACGACTCAAGGGAAGACTCATTGCCATCTAGAAGTCTACCCCGAAGCCTAATAGAAAATACCAATGGTGGCAACTTCAAAATCTCCTCCAAAAATCTGCATAAATTTGCTTTTATTTGTCTATCGTGTTGCAGCAGCTTCTTTTTTTATATTTGAAGATCCTAAGAGCCTGTTTGGCCCACGGAGTGAGGTGAGGTGGAGTGGGCTATAATGTTTGGGCCATGGATTATACAATAACCAAAAATAACCTTAATCCTTCACTGTTCTCTTCTCCACGATGTTGAAGCCACTTCCTCTAATCCTTTGTTTTCGTTCTGTTCCTCAATCCCTCTCAACCCCACCGCACTTCGTCTTTCACGATCCACTTTGTCTCCTTCTCTATGATCAACTTCGTCTCCCTTCTTCCAAATCGTTTTTTTTTTTTTTTTTTTTTTGTTATTGTTCTGTGATTCCCTTGCCGCTCATTCTTTTTTCCTTGCCGCTCATTCTTCACCTTGCCACTCATTCTTCCCCCGTTCCGCTCCAATCTTGTACCCAAAATAATTTCCTTTTGGCCATCGTTCGGTTGTAGTGATTCACGGATCCAACATAACTTAGTTGTTAGGGTTTGTGGAATTTTTTTGGAGCTTGGTAGGGGTTTTTCGAGGATATGAGCGTGGTTAGGGTTTGAAGAGAGCATGGTAGGGATGAGATTTCCCATCCCTTCACGGTTTGTATCACTTCTCTTTCTTATTTTAGAAAAGCCGATGATGAGGTCCCTTTTTTTTCTGATTTATTCATGCAATTTTGTGATTCTTTGTATGTTCTTGAAGCCGATGATGACCTTTATTTGTTTTACACATTTATATTGTTCTTTGTATGTTCTTAAAGCCGATTGGTGGCCAATTATATTTATGATTCAAGGGTCTTGTATTGTAATTCATTTTCACCAATCTGTTGTATTGAATTGGTCTCTGTTTTTCCTATTATTTGAACATCTAAGGTTGAATTATTTTGCTTGCTTTTCTGTGATCATTAGGCTTCTATCTCTTTCGGCAGTTTCCTTTCTTGAAAGAGGATAGGCTTTTCTTCTTTTTCTTCCTTTTAGTGGGAATCACTATTCTCTCTTCATTCTCTCTTTCATGATCTCTTTACTCAGGATCGGATCAATCTTTTTCATACTCTTTCTAAAGGATCAAAACCGTGGGTGAGGAGGTTCTTTGTCCGTCTTGCATTTGTTAAGGGTTTGGAAGGTTCGCCTATCCTTCTACGCCCAAAGGAGAGAGAGAGTTGGAGCCCTTGCTTCTTTCTTCTTTCAGACGGAAAGAGTCATCCCACTCTTATGTGCAATTCCATAAGGCCTTCCCCGACTCAGGACAGAAGCTTCTGCCCGCAGCTCCTAGCCCTCCACCCGATCGAACTCATGATGTTCGGAACCTGCCTGCCTGCTTCGAGATCTTTCCTTTCCTCGACCTATCCTTGCCTTCCTCCTCAGCTTCTACACCAGATGGCGGATGGTCCCTCGTACGATCGTGTCGGGTGAGCAAGAGCCGCTTCGTCACAGTACTGACTTATGGGCTAACGGGTCACAGCCTTTGTTCATTGATTCAGTCGAGCCTTCGGACGGTTTTGACGGAGAAGCAAAGATTTCTTTACTTATTTAAGAGAAAGAGAAGTCGACTTATAATTAGGAGAAACATCAGATAAAAGATTCGACCACTTCCATGAAGCAAAAAACTCAAGCAGCCCTCCTTCCTCGGCTACCGACCATACAGAGAGAAGAGGGAAGAAAGAGCATATTTCTTCCTTGCCTACTTTCTTCAGTGGATAGTCGGACTCTTGATTTCGGTTAGAACCCCAGGTAGCGGTAAAGGAATGCTCTGCGAATTGGTCCTAGAAGAACAAAAAGGAAGAAAGATCAAGCCTAGCGAAGAAGAAGAAAGAGCTAGTTGATAGGCCACTTTCTTCGGATCGGTATCCGCTTTCCCTTTTGTCTTCCTTCTGGCCGGCCGGCTTTCCCTTATCGTAGTTCGTGGTAGATCCGAGGAGATCGGAGATCGGATCCTATCTGCTTTCTCTTTTGTCTTCCTTCCGGCTTTGCCTTACCCTGAGTTCGTGGTACCCTTTATTTCATTTAGGGTCCGAGAGTCGGCTTTGCCTTCTTCTCGATTCATTGACTCGGATTCAACCTTCAAACTTGCTGGCTGTCTTCCTTCTTTATCCTGTGGGGAATCCTCCCCCTTGACTTTATCCGAAGAATTCCCCTTTACCTAGGGGCTCCTCCCTTTTCATACTGTCAAATACAGGATCAGATCACATCCCCGCATACAGCATGATCGGTATTCATACCGAAGAAGAAGAAAGCGGTAGAGCCTAAGTCAACTCCTAAGCTAGGGATGGCCTCCTATCCTTCATAATTTGATTCTGTTTTGTCATTCTTCACCATGTAATTCATCTGTTGTATTGAATTGCTCTTCTATTGTAATTAATTTTCACCAATTTGTTGTATTGAATTGGTCTCTATTTTTCCTATTATTTGAACATCTGAGGTTGAAATATTTTCCTTGCTTTTCTGTGATCATTAGGCTTCTATTTCATTCTGTTTTATATGTAACCCTTGAACTGCTGTATGAACTACTTACTATGAATTAGGTTCATTACATCATATTGCCATATCCCTTGTTTTTGGGATAATATCTTGACTGATGTTAGGGTTGGGTTAAAACATATCCCTGTTTTCATGGATTTTTTTTTTACTGTTTTGATTCTCTGCTAAGTCACTATTGCACTAAAATAATTTTCAACATCTTCTCATGTACTTCATGGTCAACATCTTGCAGATCTGATATGTCCTTTTTATTTGGTTCTTTTTTTTAAAACATCATAAACTTCTTCACCCAACCATTATAAATGGTCTCAATTTAACTCAAGTATTATTCAACCTCATCCCATATCTGTTTTCTTATCATTCCTTGGTAGGCTTCTTTGTTTTCCACTTATGTTTGCTCTCCAATTGTTTGGCAACTTTTTTGTCATTCTTTGTTATGCATTTGGTCTTTATGCCTCTTTGTTTTCTGATCATTCCTTGCAATTGTACGCCACTGATTAAGACTTGACAAATTCTTTTGTATATACTCATGTTCTATATTTACTCTCTATCTATTATGTTTGTTATATTTGTATATAAAACATATTTCTCTCTGTTTTGCATGTTTTATTTCCACTTGATTCATACTCAAAATGCTGTCAATTATACAAGAAATTCAAGTTCAACTAATCTAATGAATTTCTTACCTCTGAGGCTTGTCCAATTAATTTTTTTTTACCTTACATACACTGTCTTACATTTATTCAAATAACTTTTTATTATACTGTTTTTTTTAACTTGAAACGGGTGTACGTTGGATTAAAAAGTATTGGTATGTCATCCTTCCTTATACTTTTCTAATATTGTTAATGTGTATTGCAATTTTTCAATGAATTTCGTGGCTAACATTTGTCTTTTTGACATTTTTTTAGGTTGGTGAAGAGCAAGAGTTCAGTATTCGAGGTTCGTACACCAATGTTCTACATGGTTGGAATAATTTTTCCCCATCATTAGTTTGTCAATAGCATGTTATAATAGTTAATTTTCAGATGGTTCAATCTTGTTGGAAGACATGTAATTACATCATTTTATATTTATGATGACTGCTACTGTTGATATTTATTGACTTTAAATATTCACGTATGTATTGCTTATTTTGGAATTGTTGCCATATTTTGCAAATATATTAGTAGATTTTATGGAATGTTACCATGTCTTAAATATGTTTTGGAAATTTATTGAATTTAAAAAAGAGCATTGAAAACATATCACACAATAGTGAGTATTAATTACTTTAGTACACGTTTAAGAACATTAATTCAATTATACACAAAAGTATAGGAGTAATCCAAAAAAGTGGAAGGGTCAAAATATGGAGGCTGAACATAAATTATTTTGAAATAGGACCATAAAGATGGAACTAATTATGTTTCAAAAATTTTAAAATAAGTTGATGAATAAAAGATTTTTGGTCAATTGTAACACGATTAAATCTTAAAAGGAATATTTTTTACTAAAATTTTTCACTAAAATTTTTCACAGATTTTAATTATATAAACAATTTTAAAAGTGCAAATAGTAGCATTTGTTAAATTATATATATAAAAGCTAAAACCCTAATTCAAATTTAAGATGGTATTAAATACATAAACAATTAGTTCATCATACGTCTAACCGAAGTTCAATCCATATAACTTTCATAATACTCAATCTAATAAATATCTTGGTTACTTTTCAAGTAATAGTAAAATACATCGATCATCAAATATTTATTCAATTTGCTAAAGATCGTGTTATTTAAGTTGAAAATAAATTATTTTGAAAAAAAAATTAAACCAATAGAAACCATTTTAAACACTTCAAAAAATTAGATAATTTTTTTTTTATTAAAATGGTTTAAATAAAACGCATTTTATTTTTACACTTTTTTCGTTAATAATTCAAACCATTTTATTCAAACCATTTTTACATTAGAAACCATTTTTAAATGGTTTACATTTTTATTAACAGTGTATTAACTCTAAACAAACAATATGAATTGTTCAGGTCATCAGTTGTCATCACATAATGGATCCACAAGAGTTAGTTATGATACTTACAGTATTTACAACGTCCCAACGTCAGTTACTTCTGACACTAGAATTATTACTAAATGATCATAAGAGGATAAAACATACATCATTTGATAGTAGACATCGTATTAGACAATTAGCATATTTTCGACTAATCCATAAGTCAGATCTTTGTTGTCGTCAAAGTACACGAATGGATAGAAGGTGTTTTGCCATTTTATGTCATTTACTAAGAACGAGTGCTGGATTAGTCGGAACAGAAGTTATAGATGTAGAGGAGATGGTTGCCATGTTCCTGCATATATTAGCTCATGACGTGAAGAATCGAATGATACAAAAGGAATTTGCACGGTCTGGTGAGACTGTTTCTAGACATTTCAACATTGTCTTGTTAGCGATTTTGCGGTTACACGATGAGTTGTTGAAAAAACCTCAGCCAGTAACAAACTCGTGCACCGATCCAAGATGGAAATGGTTTGAGGTAAGTACCAATTGTCTGGATTCTAGTTAGACCTACCAAACAATATGCGTTAGATGGCTATTTCATACTTGTTGATGTTATTATACCGTAGAATTGTCTTGGTGCGTTAGATGGCACATACATTAAGGTGAATGTCAGTGCAATCGATCGTCCAAGGTACAAGACACGGAAGGGTGAAGTTGCGACAAATGTACTTGGTGCTTGTGATACAAAAGGTGATTTCGTGTTTGTTTTATCCGGATGGGAAGGATCAGCCGCTGATTCCAGAATTCTTAGAGATGCAATATCAAGACATAACAGACTAAAGGTTCCGAAGGGTAAATACGTAGATGTTTTATCTCTTTATAATCTTTATATTCATAGGACGAGAATTGAAATAGTGGAGATCTGAACAGGGTATTATTATCTATGTGATGTTGGGTACCCAAATGCTGAGGGTTTTTTGGCGCCATATAGGGGAGAAAGATATCATCTTTCAGAGTGGCGTGGAGAAAGTAATGCACCAACAACAGCTCGAGAGTTCTTCAACATGAAACATTTGTCGGCACGGAATGTCATCGAAAGAGCATTTGGGTTGTTGAAAGGTTGCTGGACAATTTTAAGAGGAAAGTCATACTACCCAGTCGATGTCCAATGTCGAACAATCATGGCGTGTTGTCTGCTACATAATCTTATCAATAGAGAAATGACTAACAGTGAAATAATCGATGATTTGGATGAGGGTGATTCAACATACGCAACAACTGGAGGTGACGAGATTAATTACATTGAGGCTTCAAACGAATGGAGTGAATTGAGGGATCAATTGGCTCATACGATGTTCAGTGATTGGGAGTTACGTGACCAGTAGTGCCTTAATACTTTTCAAATTACTGTCAACGCTTCAAATTATTTTGTCATTTTGTTCTAAACTGCTAATATGTCGTGAAATGTATGCACTACAAACACTCTTAATGCATGTCCTTCTTGTCATATTTACTAAATATGTAATTTCGATTGTCTACAATTAATTATGTTGAATATTAACACCTCTTGTTAAATGCTGCTAATATATACGATAGAATGGCAAGTTCGTCACGAGCACCGAAACATACATGGACTAAAGAGGAAGAAGCAAAACTTGTTGAGTGCTTAGTGGAATTGGTTTCATCTGGGGGATGGAGGTCCGATAATAGGACATTTCGACCTGGGTACCTGGCCCAATTGCAACGAATGATGGCAGAGAAGTTGCCCGGCACTAATATCCAAGGATCACCGACAATAGATTGTCGCGTGAAATCTCTTAAAAAAACCTACCATGCAATTGCAGAAATGAGGGGGCCATCATGTAGTGGCTTTGGATGGAATGAAGAATTCCAATGCATCATCGCAGAACGGGATTTGTTTGATAGTTGGATTAAGGTATTAATTTCAGAATGCAATTATACGTATTTTTTATAATCACAATCATCAACTAATCTCCCTAAATTACATTTGTACAGAGTCATCCTGCAGCCAAAGGCCTTCTACACAAATCATTTCCATATTATGATGATCTGTCCTATGTCTTTGGCAAAGATCGGACAACGGGAGCACGTTCAGAGACCTTTCCTAATGTAAGATCTAATGTGTCGAACATGTTTAATGACACAATTCCCCTTGGTGATTCACATGATGAAGACATCCCGACGATGTATAGCCAAGGAGTGCATATGTCACCAGATGAGATGTTTGGAATACGTGCAGGTCAAGCAAGTGAGAGAAGAAATTGTTCAAGTGTAAGTAAGAGGAAACGAGGTAGCGAACGTTATGAAACGGTAGAGGTGATCAGGAGTGTAATGGAATTTGGAAATGAGCAATTAAAGGCAATTGCAGATTGGCCAAAAGAGAAGAGTGCAATGGAGGTCGAAATGCGTGCTCAAGTTGTGAAACAACTGCAAGATATCCCTAAACTACGAAGCCAAGATAGGGCAAAGCTTATGCAAATCCTATTCCGTAGTTTGGAGGCCATTGAGGGATTCTTGTCGATTCCAACAGAACTTAAATTGGAGTATTGCAATATTCTCTTGCAAAATATTGTTTAACCAAACTAACTATTTTATGACTTTGTACTTTTATTTTATGAACTCATGATCTTGGTTTGTATTGATCTAAGTTTTAATTACAAATGTTATGGAACTTTATATATTTATATTTCACTAAGAACATATTATAGAGGAATTTAATTTTGTGGGATTAATCTATTTTGAAATTTGTCGACGATTTGTAGGGATGTATCTGCAACATAATTTCAAACACAATCACCTAAACAAATGAAAAAAATTACATTATGGAGATTATAGATAAATTCATTAAACGAACTACATAATTAACAAGATTGAATAAAATAATTTTGGAAAAAAATGTGTATGACAAAAAAGAGTAGTGAAAAAACACTTTTGATATTCTCCAGATTATAATAATCTACACCCCAAACACAGATTGTAATAACACAGACTATAATAATCTACACCCCAAACACAGATTATAATAAAACAGACTATAATAATCTACACCCCGAACACATATTATAATAACCCACGGATTATAATAACCCACAAACTATAATAAGCACATATTATAATAACTAACTCCATGCTCCAAACATGCCCTAAATGACCATCAGGGTGAAATTTACAAAATTGCCACTCATAAGCAATTTACTTAAATACCATCACGCATAATTATACAATTGCCCTTTATCTTAAAACACTTCAAATATTTTGCAATTTTCAATCTAGCGTGTGGTCATTTATATTTGATCATTATCCTATTCGTATTTGATATGTAATAATGTTTTATTTCTATTTAATTTTGAATTTTTTTAATAATATATTTTTAAAAAATAATGTAAAAAATAGGATAGATGGTACACAATTTTTCTTCCCACGACTTCAGTGCATGGACCTTATATTTTTTTCACGTTTTTTAATATATTTTTTTTTTAATATTTAACATATCGTGGACCTCACACTTTTTAAAGATATTTAATATATATATATATATATATATATATATATATATATTAAATTTTCAATTTTTCAATTTTTCAATTTTTAATTTTCAAAAATATCTTTCTTATTAAATATTTTTTCAAGTTCAATTTTAAAAAATACATTTTCTTATTTAATATCCTTCCAAATTTCAAATTTCAATCAATAATTTTTTTAAAAAGATATATATTAACAAAACATTTTATTAAATACTTAAATCTCCAACTTTCAATTTTCAAAAATATTTTTCCTTATTAAATATATTTCCAAATTTCAAATTCTAATATCTACGAATTCTAATATCTTTTCAAATTTCAAATTCCAATCTCTACAAGTTCTAATATATTTAGGATATTTTTTAAAATTAAAAATTAGAATTTTGAAATATATTAAATAAGGAAAGATATTTTTGAAAATTGAAATTTAGAGATTTAAATATTTAATTACCTATTTCGTTAATATATATCTTTTTCAAAATAATTGAAGATTGGAATTTGAAATTTGGAAATATATTAAATAAAAAAATTATTTTTAAAAATTGGAAATTAGAATTTGGAAAAATATTTAGTATGAAAGATATTTTTGAAAATTGAAAATTGAAAATTTGAATATTTTATATATATATATATATATATATATATATATATATATATTAATTATCTTAAAAAAAATGGAAGTCCACAATATATTAAATATTAAATTTATATATATATTAAATATTTTTAAAATGTGTGGGGTCCACGATATATTAAATATTAAAAATATATATTAAATAAAGTTAAAAAGGAAAATGTCATGTCTACAACTTCCAAGCAAAATCGTGTACCAGATACACGACTTCGCCCAAATTGTCCTATTTTTTTATTAATAGTTTGTCTTATATCCTATTTTTGACATTATTTTTTAAAAATACATTATTAAAAGAAAATATTCTTATTTTCATGATTTTTATTAGATATTAAGTAATTGATTGGCATGTCATTGGTTAGCTTATTTGTATTTGATAGTCATGTGATTAATATATCATTGTGATATTTGATTTCCAAGTGATTTTCATTAAATATTAAGTTTATTTGATTGTCACGTATGACTAATATCAGATTATAGTATGGTTGCTATCGAATTGTTGTGTAATTTTCATTTTTATATTTGATGTGATGTGATTACTATGAGATTGGTATCTAATTTATATTTGATTACCATTATTGGTACTAACTAATTTCTATTTGATCGACCTCTATTCAAAATTCTTAAAGAGTGTTGTCTCCTTCCATTTGAAAAAAAAAATCTAACTATGACAATCGAATAACAATATCAAACGACTATCTTATAAGGATAACTAAAATTGAAAAAAAAAAATCATAAAAAGTAATCAGATCACAATGCAAATCACAAACCAATCAAATTGTTTTAAAAAGTGAAGGACATTTTCGGCTATTTACTTTAAGCCCATTAAGGAATTTGAGCTGGGCTGATCGAATCCATTTTTGCAATTTAAACATTTAAGTCACAGGGATCTAATTTAGTTAATTTGTTGTGCTAATGATGCAAGTGATCTTTAAAATTACATTAAAATTTTTACTTCATAATTAATTTAAATTAAATGATAAAAATCAACACAAATGAATGAAATTGAGTATTTAGCGATGACTAAAATTGAGTATTTAACGTTGAAATAGAATTCAAGTTGCAAAGATAAAAATAAATATTTTAAAGTATTAAAATAAAATGAAACCAAATTCAAAACAAATTCAAGTTGCAAAGATAAAAGTAAAATATTTTAATATAAAATATTTTAAAATATTAAAATAAAATAAAACCAAATTCGAAACTTAAAAACTAAATACGTAACTTTTAAACTTAGGGATGAAATGAAAAATAGAATTTTTCCATCCATGAAAGAAAAAAAAATGTTGTTTTGTGGGAGAGGAGGAATTCCATTAACAATAATTGTCAAAAAAATTTAGAGCAGTATACACATCTATATATAAGTATAGTAAGTACAAAGAGCAGTAGAATCTGATGAGAGAAAAATATTAGCTTTGAATAGAATTTCCAAGCGCCTCAAAGGATCGATTAGCCGGTATAAACGACGTAGGCTGCTTAGTAACAGCAGCTAAAATATCGGCATAGCCCACAACTCCAACCAAAATATCATCATTTTCATCCTCAGTAACCCAAACATGGCTTGCCCTATGGGAAAGCATCTGAGCCATAACGGCAGCCAATGAACTTGTTACTTTACATGTCAAGGGAGCACTTCTTCCCCGGTACATGCTCCGACTGATCCTGAATGCTGGGCTCAACGGGTTGAATCCAATACTTCTACTGCTGAATTTCCTTGCCCGAGTTGCTCCACCACCATTTGCCGAGTCGTTCTCACCAACGTTACCATTAGCGGATAGATCGGGGACCATTCGTGAGGTCATGTTGTCTTCTACTCCCATCACAAACTGCCCAGCAGAAAGATTGGCTAAAGCCCAAGCAGCAGCCAAGTAATTGCATTTCCAGAGTTTGGAGGCTGAAATCTCTCCAATTATCCTGTATTGATTGTCATGTATGTTTTCTACAACAGCAACTGCAACAGGATCATCAGGAAGCTTATGAGAAATATCGATCGCAGGGGTTGAGGCATCAATTGAGCAGTAGTTTGGGTTGATGGCTCCTAGAGTAGAGATGGAGGAAAGAGGGAGAGGTGCAAGGGCACCGAGGCAACCAATAAGGAAACGGATGACGTCTTCTCTTGAGAGACAACAAAACTTATCGTGACCGGTGGATGTGGAAGACGATGATGGGCGGTTAGGACTTAAATTGAGGTTATTGCTGCTATTGCCAGGGTTATCAATGTTCTTCAACCACTTACCATTATAGAGAATAGAAAACCGTTTGCTCATTCCTTTCCATACCACACTTTTTCGGATTAGAAGACGCCTCACGCCTTGCTTCATCATTTCCAATGCGTCAATCAATCTTTCACAAGAACAGCACAAGAGGTTAAATTAATTGAATGCCATGCCGACGCAGTAAATAAGGACAAGAACAAATTTCTTTTAAATAAGTATATTTAATGTAGTTTCTAAGGTCTCTTAATCTAATCATCACAAATGAAGTAATAACTGAAGTCAATGGATAACTTCTAATAAGAAGTGAACAAAAGATAGGACAGATAGAGTAAGAACCTATGATTGATATCCAATTACATCAGCTAGCAGAACCAAGATCCGAAGGCAAGACCAAAGCCCTCTGGATCAATGGACTGATAAAATTTGTCAGCTATGAATAGAGAGAAACAAAAGGATTATTTTATTTATTTCGGGTTTTTAAACAGAGATTATGTGCATCACAACTTATCTCATTTGACATAAAAAATCCATAGATACCTATGCCCTCTTAGAACTTCCACTAGTTATTTTAAGGGCGGTGGATGATTCTTGAATTTGGCCCTTGGACTCCACTAGAGTTATTTATGGACAAATCTCTCATGAATGACTCAGGTCGTGCCATAATGCCATTGATTCTGATTTGAATTAAGGGGCGAGTTGGATCAAGCACTTTTTAAACTCAAACTTTGGGTTAGTCGGATCACTTATTTAAACTTTTTCCCTAAAATTAAGAAAAATGTTGACACGTACAAATCTTATTTAATTATTTTCAGATATTGAATTAAGATAAACAACTCAATCTCAATTTACACTAAGAAAACTTCTTTCCAAAGTCTAAAAAGTTGTTTTTAGTAGTTGTTTTGTTGGAGAATAAATTATCCAAAAAAACGTAAACTTAAACTGAAACAAGATAAATATATGTATATATAGTTACATTACTAAAAAAAAAACATATGTTTTAAAATTAATAAAAATTCAGTTCGGGTTGGTTTGGGTTGTTTTTTGTGAACCCATGAACAAATATCCATAAGACTTTCATCTTTTTAACTTAACCCAACTCAAATGAGTTGACGACCCAACCCAAACCATACAGGTTGGGATAGGTTGATCAGAATTTTTGGGTCATCATATTTTTTAACACCCCTAATATGAATAACTTGTATTTGGTGATATGAAAGAATACTTACCTAAGAATTAAAATTTTCTTCTTTTGACCTTAGTCACAGTGGTATTAATACACCTGACCGGTCGTTTACAGAGGAGAATACCTCTTTATGTGATGTGTTTTTCTCACTCGGAGCATCCTTGCTCATTGTACTTTTTCCTCCTCAATATTAGAAAACTGCTCAAAGCTTTTGGTTGGTCTACGGTTTTGTCAAATTGATATATCCGGTATTCCAGCTTTTATTTTTGGGGTTATCCTTTCCGCGCTGCAAAATAGACTATCCAGTTGGCTAAACCAATTATTCTTCTGGTATCTCTAGGGTGAAAGGAATGCAATGATTTTCAAGGATGTTTTCTCTACTTTTAAAAACTTACTAAATATGACTTTATTTCATGCTTCCTATTGCTGTAAACATTTTCATCCGTTTGGAGATCTTTTATTTAATTCAACTTTTGGTGTTGAGAGCTTAATAAACTCTTGTTATTTAATCCATCAATTAAATTTGTTTAACATCTTTAAAAGAAGAAAAAAACAAGAAAGGGTTCAATGAAGCAAAATAAAGTCTAAAGGAAAACTACAAAAGACTAAAGGACCACAACTTTCTTACACGTCTTTCAATCTCCTGCAATAAAATAGCATGAAGACAAGCAAACCAAAGCCTGCTACACATATCGCAAGAAGGTATATTATTTTTTCCTTCATGAGTCTGAAAATACCACAAATAGAGTATAAGCTAGAAAACCTTTTTTCTTTCCTAATTAAGAAATAGAGATGTATATCCATCAAAAGAACCACAAGAGAGTCCAAACTGGAAATCCCCAAAATAATGGTTCCTGTCATTTATTCAGACAAAAGCTAATTTGCATAAATGTGAAGATATAAAGTGCCCTTCAAAAGGTAATCATGCTACTGAAAAACATATAGAATCTAAAGCAACACCTTTTTACAGTTTAGCCACTTCCCAACTGTCCGAATTGCTGATTAAAATTCACCCTTGGAGCAGGCATTAAGTGAGTACATTCATTCGGAGTTGGAACCCTTTCAATAAGATCTTTACTTTGGGGGGTTTCCGTGCTTACTTACTGGTATTTTATTCAGTCTATCTTATGTCACATTATAAATTCTAATTGAATTTGTTTAAAATTAAATAAAATTAGTTTTGAAACCCTATTTTGATTTATTTTTTGTTTCTATAATATGACTAGTTTTTCAAATGTATCTTATAAAGTGAGAACCTAAAAGGAACGAATAAAGCTAAATTTTAAGAAACAAAAAATCTAAAACAAAAATGTTATCAAATAAACTCTTACTTTACAGACGACTACTCTAGTTTTTTGAGTCAAAAGCATATGAGACCAGCTAAACCACAGTGACTTCAGAAGCATTACCATATTTCTCACTACATCAGTTGACCATAGCATCATTTGATATTGAAGCATGATTATGCTACTTACTTTTGAGTCTAGAGGCTGTTCTTCGTTAATTGGGTTGCATTTGTGAAAAGATCAGATGCAAGTAAGAAGTAAAGAACCATACTAAAGTGGTTTTAAGTAAAGAATCATACTAAAGTGCTTTTGCACCAAGTGCAATCGATTGTTCTTCCTTTATAGATTTTTCTACCGTAACTTCACTCAACCAAAAAAGTGAATTACATACTCAAAGTGGAGTTATCATACAAACCTGAATATCTATAAAAACAAAGAGGCAAAGAGTTTAGACTGAAGCCAAAAGGTATCCTAAAAGATTGATAGCACCACGACCCAACTAGACACAGCCATCATAAATGGTTCTGGGAAGCATAAAGTCAGTCTGTCTTTATTGCTACATTTATTCAATTTCCAGAGATCTTGCATGGTACTGGTCTGGTAGTTTTCTCGTTGTTCTTAGATTTATCCTGCATCTTTTTTCTTGATCCTTTCATATTTCATGAAAAGTGTTTATGTTTCTAGATAAATGAATCAATCTCCTTCTTTTCAGTCTAGCTAGTACGTTTGTATGTGTGTGTGTTCTCTTCTTCGTTAATAAAATATTTGCTGACGGGAAAACAGAAAAGGCCAACTGCTCAATCTACCAAACTGTCCAAATCGGACAAATCTAACAGTAATATATCACAAGATAAAGTTATAACTCATACCATTTACAGTTAAAAACTATAAGCTCAAACCTATCAGCTAGATAAGAAGGGAGGGGAAGGGGAGAATATAGCCATGAATGAAAAGACTCTAAGAAGTATAAGATAAAGAAGAAGAAAAAGAACAGAAAAAGAGTAAATCTGCACTTTGCAAACAGAACTTTTTGTTAAACAATCATAACGTATGAGGCCCATAACACAGAAAAATAGTTGAAGTAAAGCATATTGATTGGAATAGGATCAAAATTCTGGGAAAAAGAAAGGAAAAAAGAAACAGTATAGACTACTTTTGGAATCATCCAGTAGAAACACTTAAAAGTGCTTTCAGATTAGACAAACTACAAAAATCCATCAACCAAACAAAGAACCAACCTCTTAATTTCAATCAGATGATCTATTAGAATTAGAGCAAAACAGAACACCAGAGCCATTAACAAATGAAACTAGGAACATATAAAGCCAAAACTGAAGCAAAGAGGCTAACCTTGTTGCAGGATCCACCTGCCTCAACAATGAATAATTGGCAACAACAGCCTCCGAAACCGGGGCCTTCATTGCCCTTTCTTGATCCTCTAGATTCTCGGCTCGAGCCAAAAATGCAACAATATCCAAAGAAGAGAGAATTCCCACAAATCTCTGCTGTTTCATTTCAGCATTCTCAATAATTCCCACATGAGTTTTCCTCTTCCAAATTGGTATCCCACACTCCGTCGACTCTCCGATCACCCTAATCGCTGTTTCAATCGTCTCCGTCTCATAAAACTCCGTCATCTCTGGCTTTCCTACTGTCAGATCCCCAACCACATGATACAGAAACACAGATGCCATGATAACTCTTCACCTCTCTGCAATAAACCCAACCAAAATCAAAAGAAACCAATCTTATCAGATCGATCTTCAACACAAATATCCTTAAAGAACTATCAACAGGACATGCAGAATACCATGTTCCAGAAAATCCAAGATTAAAAAGAACTACACTATTAGCTTCCCAAACGATTCCAGAACCACAAAACGAAAAGAAATGCAAAGATTCTTTACATCTTCTACGATTTCAGATCCCACAGAATTATTGAATTTAAAAAAAAAAAAATTAAAACCCCAAGTACAGTAATCAAGATTACGACAATATTAAATTAAATTCCGCATATAGCAACAGAAAAAAAAAGGTTTAAAGGGAAGTACCGAGGTTCGCTTCGTTAACTCTAAAAAAATCTCGGGAACTGAACGGTAGACAGAGAGAAACCGGAAAACCCGGTGAAAGAGGCAAAAGCTATAAAAGGGAATGAAGTAAGATAAGCAAAAGATCAAATCGAGTAATAGGCAATCTATGGAGACTCAAAAACGAGGAGAAGAGGGAATAATCCGCCATTGATGATGAAGAACCAGGAAGGAAGGAAGGTGGAAAGAAGGTACAAAGTTAATGCCCATGAAAAATCGACCAATCAGCTCAAACCCACCACCCAACAACACAACAAGAAGAGAAGAAACAGTGAGTGGGTAGCTTGATCAATCAAGGCAGAAGAAACGGGTCATTTTGGTGATTAGAAAGAGGACAAAGAGAAGGAGAAAAAATGGTGAATATTGAATTATTGGGAAGAAGAGAAGGAGGAGGCAAAAACAGAGTTGGCAATCAACGAGTGATGTGGAAACTTGAAGGTATGCATTTCTTCGTGTTCTTTGCTATTATTTAATGCCAAATGGGCTCCGTTTTAAGCCACAATGTCACATGATATCTAAATCATTTATGATAATTTTAATGTGGAAATAAAAGGGAATTAAATTAGGATGCCTCCAAAAACACGAATGATTGTTTTATGTGAAATATCTTTCCTAGTCCCTTTCACACTTTTTTTAACCAAGCACAAGTAAACCTCTTTTTTTAACCATGATTTCTCTAGTTGTATCAGTTATCAGTTTTTTAATCTACTCTACCACTACTTTATCCAGGAGTAACAAATTTGGCCCTATCACAATTGGAGAGTGGACCGTTAACCCACTCCACATTTACGGGAAGGATTATGGAAAACCTTCTCGCTCCTTCCTCCATCTTCTTTTCTCTCTTTTCTACCTTCAAATCCTTCTTCAATTCTTCTCACTCCTTCCTCAATCCTTCTAACACTACTATAATAATATTTCTCCAAAATGGATGCCATCATAACACTACTCATCATAATCCTTTTTACAAATACACACTATCATAACACTAATTCTTCCATAAATCAACTATCCCCAAACGTCCCCTAAGTATTCTAAGTATAACTTGAAACTAGAGTTTTTTCGAGAATATTATCAAATGCGATTGTTAACTTATTTGACTTTAGTTTAGGATTCTAAGTCATTTATTCTTTACGTATATGGCTATAGCCAACTTACATAAATAAAAACACGCTCCAAAATCCTAATGATTTTATTATATGTTATCAAAAAAACAAAAAAATCTGACGTATAATTTATTTTCATAGATTTTTTTTTACATGATTATTTCAGTATTAGATACAACATTTGTATATTAATCTAGGTAATAGGAAATAAACTCAATATAAAAGAAATAGAAGAAGTTGTTATTAAACTAAAGAGAATTGGAAGTTTAGAGTTTGAAATTGAAGAAATGTTGTAAACCAAGTAAAACAATAAAGATTGATAAAAGGAAATACAAATTAAATGAAATCAAACAATGTTGGAAGTTTAAGATAAGTGTTGAATAGGAGAAAATTACAAAGTAATGTTGACTACCCTTAATTCCAAAAAAACAAAAACACACAATCCTTCTTCCTCAATTTAATTCTGCCCAAAAAGGTTCAAATCTTAACTTAATTCCGTGATTATTAGAGTCAAAAGTAACTGAAACCAATCAATACCTTAGATTTATGATCCAAATAAGTCTAAAAAATGAAACTTATAAGATAAGTAGATCGGTGACGTATTTCCAACTATATTCTATCAAAAGTTGATGGTTTAATCTCCTATTCTTGAAATTGTCGACTAAGATTGGTGACGGAATGAATCTTACGTAATGACTCAATTATGAACTAAATTATTACTATAACGTCGTTTTTTCCTGAAATTGATGAATTTTGTATTGTATATATATGTTTTATATTCAACGAATATTTTTCAAATGAAACTCTATTTTGGAGATCGAACTCATAACATTCATAACATTCATTCAATTTAAGTTAAGTAGAAGACTTACCAAATATTCAAGTGCAATTTGACCAAATTTGACCAATGGAAAACTAATGGTTGAACTATTTTGAAGCATTTCATATTAAGACTTGTAGGGACCAAAAAGAGATTAGATTATATTGAAAGTAATTAGCAATTGATGACTATGGTGTGGATTAGAGATGTTAGGAGGTACTTAATTGTTGGGACCAAAACTACTTGTGAGACTTGGGACCAAAGGGATATTTATGAAACCTTAGTTATGCAAGTAATTGGATATATGACCTAACAACAACTATTTCACTTTTTTTAATAGGACCACATTGCAGTTGGTTCCCTCTCTCTCTCTATCTCTCTCTCTTTCTGAGGCCTATTTTGCATAATTTATGGATCAACTTCAACAAACTTATGTGGATAATAAACCTCAAACAAAGATAGACTAGTGAAGATATTATTGATCAGAGCCAAATTTATGTTGGATATTTTCTCTAAATTAATGGAGGATTGTATTTGATTCCATATGATATCTCTAGGTGTTTTTAGCTTGATTATTATTTGAGCATTAAACTAGCATGGAAGGTTATGTTTGAAATGATTTTTTAAGTGCTTGAAAAATGTTTTAAATTTAAAATAAATAGTAAATTTTTAAACATTTGAAAAAGTACAAGTACGTTCAAAGTTTTACGGTCTAATTGTTGTATAATGATTTGAGTTTAAATTCTAAATGAGTCTCTTTTGGTAACTATTTGATTTTTTGTTTGGTTCTTTTTTAAAGTTAAATTTATATACTCTTAAAAAAATTTCCTTGTCGTCTTTACTATATAAAAGAATTTAATTCCTAACCAAATTCCAAAAACCAAAAGTTTTTTTTTTCTTTTTGTTAGTTTTCAAAATTGGTAAAAGTAGATAACAAAATAAAAAAAAACTTTAGAGGTTCCAATTCCTATCCCTGTTATTCATATTTTGTAAGATATACAAATTATCAATAGAATGTTTCTTACCCATAGATGGGCCCATCAAATGTTGATGCAAAAATTCAGGCAAGAGAAATACACATGTCCATCAAGTGTCTTGAATGATTTCTTTCCATTTCTGTCATGTTGCACAATTGTGTTGTATATTTATTAAACTAAAAAAAATAAAATCCCAAAGAATTTAAAGAGCACAGCGTTCACGAATCGTGTTTAATTATGAGAAATTTTAACAATAATTAGCAAATAAATTACAATAAACAATTTTATATTCGATGGAAAAAATTGCCATCACTAAGAACGCCTATAATAGAAGGGTAAAATAGAAGCTTTTACATATTGTATAAATTTCCGTTTCTAAATAACCCAATACTCGAGACCAGTTGATGCCAAGTATTATGTAAGGAAGGAAGCGTTTGATCCAAGAGAGTTGGAGTAAGAGTGGGACAACTAGACTTGGAGTTCACAAGGTCCTTTATAATGATTAATAACTCATCCACGCAAACCATATGAAGCATCATAGCATACTAAACATTTTATAACGTATTACCTTCGCGATGGTCATGTCTATCGTAAGCTCAACATGATTTCCATCTTTCGATAAATCTTTCTGTTGTATATTCCAAATTTTTCTCCTGGTTGCATTTTTTGGATGAGAAAAATGGGGATAGAAATAAAGACGATCATGGATTACACATGACAACTTATTTTAAAAGATTCGTGGGTTCCAAGCTCTACTACTTGCTAAAGTAGGTATATCGCAACAGTAGATTAACAATTATTTTTTAAGAAAATTAAGACTAACATGTTCCCTTAAACTTAAAACATCCATAAATTTTTTATGAAGGGAAGGGTTCGTTAAACTTTTAATTTCATGTGGTAGTCACTTACACATTTAACACTTCCAAACTTTCAAACTACAAAAACAACGACCAATTTCATTACCCCCAGCCCACTATTTTCTTTATTGTTCAAATCAGTTTATACACATTTCACCTAATCTCACAAGACTATTTTTCTTTTAACCAGGTGAGAAATAGACATCCAAACAAACAAGCAACTGGTTTTCACCCTTTGTAATGAGGCCTTGAGTAACATAAATGTCATGTTGATATACATCTTTCCTTCATTAAAAATCAAGTGAAGAAGGATTGCCAAACCTGGGCTTCAAGAACACATTGCCTTCTCCAACACTTCTTGCAATTCTCCGCTTTTGTATGCTTCTGTAACCAAAAATAAATAAAAAGTAAGAAAGAAGATGAAATTTTTTACAATAAAACTAAATATTGTACTAAGACTTTAGTATAATTAATTATAAAAAATTAAAATCAGGAGGATGTAATTAGTTTAAGAAATTAAATAACTTGAGTCTATTTACATGTCTAGCATCTTCAAGCAATCACATTACTCAAATAAAGACTTCTAAAAAAGGTTCCCTTGTTCTGAACACCTGCCTACGTAGAAATTTCATCGATCACATAAAGGAAAAAGAAAAAATATGTTTCGATGGCACATTTTGATCGAATGTTCATTAGAAAATTGTAAACAATGACTAAAATTATTTTTTATGGAAAAAGGTTAAGTGTTACAATTTTAATTCTTGAACTCTGATATTTGTGTCTATTTGATTGCTGTACTTTCAAGCGTCTAATAAGTCCTTAAATTTTCACTTTCGGGTCTATTAAGTTCTTGAAAGACAAATGTTTACTCGATATACACTTTGATCTCCAAGACTTCGAAAGTATCAACCAATATCTACCCCTTTTATGTCCCCTATTCAAGAGAAAGATATCTTCGTGGGTATCATCAATTATGAAAAAAAGATTCCAGAAACTTTACCAACTGTTATGTCACAACCACCAAAGAACTCTCCATCTATATACAGCTGAGGAAAGGTTGGCCAGTTAGAATACTCCTTCAGTCCTTGTCTCAATAGTTCGTTCTCTAGGATGTTTATAGTCTCGAAGTGCACATTTAAAGACTTCAATATTTGCACTACAGTGTGGGAAAATCCACATTGTGGGAAGTCTTTAGATCCCTTCATAAACAGAACAACTTTCTCCGATGTAATGACCTTGTCGATTGTTGTTTTTAGCTCAGGAGACAATCCTGCCATAAGAAAAGCAGAAAGTCCACACAACTTTTTAATGTTTCCAAAAGTGACGAAGCATTCCAGCATTCATGAAATAGCTGACTTCATGAAATTTCGACTGACCAAGACTTGGCCAGAGCTTTTTCAGAAGTACAATGCCAATGCATGATCTTTTTTAGATGGAAAAACCGCACTAGTGCAAAGAAAAGGATATAGAAAGGGCATAAATAATATATATATATATATATATAAAACAAATTCCACACCAGAAGGAGCCAATACAATAAATTAAACTAAAAGAAAGAGCTTTTAACTACTAGAAAAAGTGGGGACAGTGTCTAATCTATTAGACTATTTATGAAACTTAAAAGTAATTATAATGTAAATGCTAACACCTAAGCCTCAATAACTAATTTTTCATGCCGTCTTCTGAGCAAGCTCTTGATGTAGGTGAACCTGCTCGAGAATTTTTCGTTTGTGTGCGTAGGTGGAGATTTCCAATTTCCAATTACAAATAAGTAAGAAACAAATTGATGTTCATCTTTAAAATTTTTTGGACTAGATGACCATTAATTGATCGGTTATTCCTAATTCTAGAGTAAAAAAAATTGTTAAGTCACACTATGCAAATTTGAAATAGGCTAAAAAAGTAACTGTTACTAACTAAACATATAGCTACAACAAATACAGGCAAAAGTAAGCCATTAACCCTAAAAAAAGGGCTTACTTCGAAGGTGCACAGTCTATACCAAAGTCAAGAAGTAAATAAAATGCAACAAACTTGTGGCTACATAGGAAAGCAAGTATGTGCGTATGTATAATGAGGACTATTTCTGAAATCTCTTGCAAGATAATGATAGAAGTCCCAATGAGTATTCTTATGTGAGAAACTTGATGACAATAGGATCAAATCCTACAGCAACAAAGATGATATGCCACAGCCATGTGCACAATTCATATTGGTGAATGTGAATCACAAACGTCATGACATTTTAACATGGACACTTCACACATCAAGCAATAAAATTAAAGAGTTGGGGTATATATTTGATGCATAGCAGAAGTATGTAGTCTTGAGACAATTAATAATTCTTTATAAGAAACCAAGCTTTTTTAAGAAAAATGTAAGAAAAACGAAAGGATGTAAAAGGGGATACAAAAAAAAAGGCCAAAAAGGAATCTGCCACCACTTACAAGAAAAAAATCCGATCCAAAAGAATAAGACATAATTGATAATCACAAAAAATCTTATTTGTGGAAACTCACGAAGAGGCATTACATCTCACCACATCACAAAGCTCCTTCAAAGATCTCTCAACTTCCTAAAGGTACTGTTTCTCTCAAGCCACATCCCCACAAAATTGTAAAACAGCATGCCTACCATAACAATATAACTGTCATGAAAGGAAGGGTGAGTGGACAACAACTCCATAAGAGAGGGTCCAGGTCCTCTTCATGACATATGCAGAGAACAGACCATTGTGGTTGCAATACAAAATAAGATTGTCGTTGGACGTTATCTTGGGAGTTCAATCTCCCATGCAAGATTTTCTAGGTCAAGAACTTAACTTCCTTAGAAATTTAACCTACCAAATAGAAGAAAAAAAGGAGGCTCCCTGGACGGGAGAGGGGAGCAAAGCACAATGAAATATGTACAACAAGGAGCCCATTAAAGGAAGAGGTTTCCAGACCCTAACATCCTTCTCCCCATAAACCCCCGATATGAAAGAATGGAGATAATGCCCTCAACCTCCAAAGTCTCGCTGTTGGTGAGAGGACAACAAAAACCCAAAGAGAGGGATGCAAATATTGAGAAGATAAAAAAGAGGCCACCGAGTGTAACCTCATTTTAGACAAATGATAAAGCTAAGGGAACAAGACACAAAGGGGCTTCTCACCTTCCCATCACTCCTCCCAAAGGCCAAAACTAAGTATCAGACCCGATCACAAAAAGAAACAGATCAAAACTGAACCACATGGCTATTTATCAGTTTTATACTTTGCAAAATTGAGCCAAGCAAGTGGTTCTACTCTATTTCTTTCCTTTCCAATAACTCTCCTTTGACCATAATCAGCACAACATAAGTAAAGGCAAGTAAGTCCCTCAGAAAGAAGATTTTCTTCCAAGGAAAACAAAAATAGCAAGTGTTGAATACCACCTAAAACATCTTAGTAAAGAAAACCACTCCTTGCTTCAACGGCAGTATAAATCTTTAACACACTAATCAAATGCCAGTGACCCAAGCTATTAAGTATTAACCAATTCAAAATGGTTAAAGGTCAGTTGGTTTGTTAGAAGTTATTTTGTAATTGGGTTATTACATTTGCCTATTTATACTTGGGGGAATTCCTTTGTAAAATCACAGAGAATTGAATAAAAGATCCGTAAACCAAATGAACTTTTCCCCTTAAATCTCCCGCAATTTCCACCCCATAAAAAACAATTAATTCAATCAACTCTCACGAAAAAACCGGTTCCAAACTAACCCAATTCAGAATAACAAACATGATTTCACAAAGTCAACCCCACATGTTGGTCACAAGCCTCCATCAGATAACAGCAATCAATTTAAATAAATAAGCCCGAAAAGATACAAAACGAAACAATCGGAGCACAAAATGAAGAAAAAGGGAAAAATAAGAAATTACCCGAGAGGCAGCGGAAGGATCCGAAATTCCGTCCAGATTTTGAAATTGGATGGAGATGTTGCAAACTGTGATTAAGGTGGTGGGCGTGGCGCTGCCGAGGCGAAGTGGGGAAGGGGAGAGGACGAAGAGAAAGGGTTTTATTGGTAAAAGAAGAGGAGGAGGAAGAAGGAAATGGAGGTAGTAGTAGTTGAAAAGTTCCAACAGACGACATTTTTGTTTGAATTCTTCTTCTTCTTCTTCTTCTTCTTCTTCTTCTTCTTCTTCTTTTTGGAACTGCTGAGGATTTTGGTGGTACAAACAGAGAGCCACAGAGGTTGCTGTCTTGTGCAAAATACCCTGGTCGGACCCGACTCTCGCACACTTCCGATATATGATTTTTTTTTAATAACGTTATTTAAATAAATTGTTGGAAAAATATTTTAGAAAATAGTATAGCGAAATCGTACACCATGAATACAACTTGGTTAATGGATCGAGTATACGACTTCAACTTAGGTATTGAAATTGTGTAGAGTTAGCTGTCTATCCAGTGTGGCAATGTTGGTTAACAAGTTGTCCTACACACAATTTCAAAATGAAGTTGTGGATCTAATATATGACCTCGTCAAAAAAACAAAAGGAAAACCCTAAAATAATCTTTCTGTTATGTTACTTTCCATTCAAAAAAAAAAAAAAGAACAAAGAGAAAACTATGGTTGTTGCCGTCCAATCGTTCATTATTCATTCTAGCTACCATCTAAGGTATGATGTTCTTTTCTCTTTTTATACATTTTTGTTCTACAAAAGTATAGGATACGAAGTTCATGATTTTGTTTATTTAGTGTAAATCTATTTGGTATACATTTTTGTTTAAGGTAGTGTAGATTTATTTGTACAATTTTTGTTTATTTAGTGTAAATCTATCTGGTATGAATTTCATATTTTTCTTTTTATAAATAATATATTGCATTGTGATTAGAATGTTCTAGAGTTTATGTTTTAATTGTCGATTATGTTATTAGGTATGCTTGCATTGTAAATATTATAAAAATCTATTTGTATAATTTTTGTTCTATAAAGGTGTGGGTATATATTGGACATGATGTAGATGTATTTTAAGTATGACTATATTTGGATTTGGATTGATTAGGCAAGTAGAGTTTCGACTTAGGTATTGAACTATTCTTTTTGTTCGATTAGAGTAATGTTGAAATGATTAGAATTCATGTCCTAAAACTCGTAGTTTGAGATTTAAAATCATATTTTATTCAATAACGTTGTTATTAAGGAATTATCAGTGAAATTGAATACTATAATCTTGAATATAATAAACTAAGGTCTTAAGGTTCTATTGAGTAAACTTAAACTTTATGTATACATAAGCATGGGTCAAATTTGAGTATATAGCCTAAATGGTCTATAATATATAAATAAGGTGTAACCTGCTTTATAGTTAGTACAAACAATGTGATCCTGAATCATTCGTGTGAAGATATAAAACTGGAGTATCTTATGTAAAAAGTTTACATAATACTAGAGCCATGAAATAGTCTCTTTATGTTATAATACCGTTTATTGTATAAAATTGACTATTTTGTTTATTGATAACCTAGGTAATTTAATATTAATATTGAGCTAACTATGAACTCCTATTCACAAGAGATTATTCTTAAGTTTGCAAATGTGAGGGCAGCTCATCAGTGTTGACACAGTAACTCTCCCATTTCAAGGGTAAGATTGGGTGGATAGTTGGAGACATAGAGTGTAAGATAAGTTCACTCATGCCCATCGTCGTCACATGCCTGAGACGACGCGAAGCGGTTGACGACCTCAAAATGGTTAGTTTAAAACAAAATATGAGTCACCACCAATCTTTTTTACGGTATGATTGAGCATCGAAATAAAGTAAATAATTTTGAATAAATCATAAAAAAAATGGTGTACGAAAACTAGAGTTGAGTTCGGAAGTCATTTGTGTATGAAAAAGGTGTTAGCACCCCACAACACCCGTTTAAAAAACAGTGGCCAAATTTCACATCTTGAATTGAAAATATTCTTTAATATCTTTAAAAAACTAATGTCTTATTTTACCCATCATTACTCCAATATTTGACGCAATGATCTCATAAAATAAGTGGAAAGTATTCTATCAATTAGATTATGTTGAAGAAAATCTTCTCACCTCAAGAAAGTGAGAAATTAGTATAATTTCTCAAAATCTGTCATAAGAATAATCTTCTAAAAAAGAGATTTTTTAAAAAAGCTATTAATTAAAATGATTTTTTCTTGAGATCAAATCTTGGACTCCAAAAAATGTGACCCCTCACCTCAAGAATTCTAAGAAATCGAATTCCTAAATTTATTAGATTTCGTCGTAAGATTTTGTTTAAGAAAAATGGTATAAGTTATTAGAAAAGATTGATTAAGAAACCTTATGAAATCAAAGATTAAATTTTGTATGTTTGAAAATCATAAAAAAAGTTATAACTTTAAAAGAAAAAAAATTCTAAATGATTTTTTTTAAAAAAAAAGTTTTGTGAAAGATTTTAAAACTTGGAGAATTTTTAAATTAGAAGGATTTTAAAATATTGAAAATTTTAGTGAGAAAGAGTTGAAAATTTTAAATAGAAAATAAAATGAGGCTTAATAGAAAAATTAGATAATTAAGTAGAAACAAGCGTAAAAGAAGCACCATAACAAATTATGTAAACATAAAATAACATATTAAGATTTTAATAAAAAGATATTGGAGATCAATCTCAGACTTCCAAAGAATCGATCTCTCCTCATCTCAAGAATTCTAAGAAATTGGACTCTCAAATTTCCTAAACTCCGTCGTTGGATGCTTTTAAAGATAAATAATTTAAAATGTTAACAAATTTGAACAATTAATTAGCAACAATAACATATTAAATTGACCACAAAAGAAGGAAAAATAAAATATTAAATAACATATAAAAGAAACAATAATCAATATGAGAAAAATATTAAAAAAACGATAATCAAGATGAGAAAATATTGATGAAGCAATAATCAATGCTATAAAAGAAAAAAAGAATTAAATAAATAAAAATATCAATTATATACAAAAAAAATAAAAAATAAATAAAGATACAATAGGTAAAGTATAAAGCTTAAGAATAAATTAACAAAGAAAATACATAATAATAAATAAAAAAGAGATATCAACGAGGTATGAAAAATATGTAATAAATAAACTATAAAAGAGAACCTCACAAGATAATAAATAAATAATTATAAGATAAAGAAAAGTAGAGAAATAAGAACAAGAATTATAAACAAATATTTAATCATTTAATATTTCTTTTTCTCTTTTTTTTTTTGTCATTTTTTATGGAAGCTCGAAGAAAGACAAATAAAATAATGAGAATAGTAAGAATAAGAAAAAAATAAAGAACTTTGAAGGAAAAATAAACAAAATAATAAGAAGAAGAAAAAAAAGAAAAAAAAGAATGATTGAAATTCCAACACACTAAACTCACTTGTTGTTTGAGATGTGGATCATTGAAATCAAAGCCCTACCATATACCCCCAACTAAATTAGAGTTTTTTGTGTGTTGGATTCTTATCATTGTAGGGAGAAAGATGAAGATTTAGGGGTTGCTAGAAGAGAAGATAAAATGAATGTTGTAGATTTTTTTTTTTTTTAAGAAGATATGAAAGTTAAAAGAAGTAGGGGTTATGAAGGTTAGAGATTTAGATGAAGAAGAGAGGATGTGAAGGTTTGTAAAAATTTATATGGTTTTTTGTGTGACTTTTTTTTATATTGTGTTGTGTCTCCCCTGGATTGATGGAGCCCATGATCTATAGGTCCATTTGGTTCCCTTGCTAGATTATATGGAATAAGCTTAGAGCAATATGATGGAATGATTCAAATTGTTTGAATTAGACGAAGAGAAAGAAACTGACAAATATATGTGATATAGTCATCATTTATCAGTTAGAGATAGATCTTTATATTTAAATTTGATTTAAATATAAAAAATATGATTATAGATTCATACTTGGAAGCTCGAAAATGATGGAAATGGTTAAAGTTGTAAAAAGCCAAAGGGTTGATTTTTGACTTTGAAAAGTTAAACTTTGACGAGCAATATATTCAAATGTATTTTGAATTTCAAGAAAATGAATGGAAATTCATATTTGGAAGATCGGAAATAGTCAAGATGGATAAAATGGTAAAAAATTAAAGTTTGTATTTGACTTGAATGGTGAAAAGATCAATTTGCGCTTTGACTAAAATCAGTGGGAAAATCTAACATTTTTTTGGATAATCCCACTAGCTCATAGTGGGATATGTGGTTGGATGAGAAGCAAACATCTAGCCCACTAAAATCCACTAATTGTTAGTGGAATGTGAGGTGTTAGAGTTTTGGTGAACTAATTACATGCAAAAAGTTACATGCATTTTTGTATGTAATTAGATTATTTAAATGATAGTTTTTCACATATGAAAAAAGATTTGGGCAATTTAATGTATTTCTCCTTGAAATTAATTTCACCAAGTTTTTTTCCTCTTCCAACTTTCAACCCTAAGTCTCTATCTCTCATAAATCCTTCACCCATTGAGTCCCTTAATTCCGTTCTAAGTCTGGAGAATAATGAGTCAACACTAGTGGTGGTTTGGGTTTGAGATCATGAGAAGATTATGAGAATTCGGGAGATATGAAGGTATGACTTTCTAAACCCTAGTTTTCAATAAAATAGGGTTATGCATGTTAATTTCTAATAGAATTAGGTGCAATTAGAGTAAAATTTCGATATTGTTTTCCACTGTCCATATCTACTATTTCCATTAGGAAACAGTAATGATTCTAATATTTTTCCAACCTTAACAGTTGATTAAACATGCTGATGCGATCTGAAGATCTAGTTATTCTTGAACCTGGTAATGATGGTGATAGTGATATTGCCATAGAAGTTGATGAACTATTTGGAAACGAAGGAAATATAGAGCATGAAAATGAAAATGATACTATTTGGTATATTTACCCAAATAGATTGGAAGATTACTAATTCTATTTATGAACAAGGGTCAACATTGGAACATTGGGAGATAGAAATATACTTGTGATCGACCACTGAGTTCCAGGTATTATTATATTCATAATTTTTGTTTTTTTTAATAATATCTAGTAATTAGATTTGTGCACTCATTATAACTTATTACTATTCTTATTTTTTAAAAAACATTAGATGAAGAGGTGTCATATTTGCATTTAAACAAATAGCAAATATGTTGTTAGATATTTGACCAACTGATGCACACTCAGGTAGCAAAGTATTATACGAATGAAGATTAAATATTTTTTGTAGTCTACTTGTATTTGTTTTTTTTAAATAGATTAATTGGACATGATATACACACGATATCATGGTATTGTTGCCAAATCAATGTCATAATGGTGAGAAAATTTGGACTTACTTCGACCCTCTAATATACTTCCATATCATAGAGTAACATTTACCAGATCATGTATTGCAGTCTGTTATGCTGAAAATTGTACCATCGTTATGCTAATTTTGAACTTTAAATTTTTTCATATTGAGATTTATTTATTTATTTGATTTTCAAATTTCAAATTTCATATTTAATTAATTTTTTTAATTTAGTTACATTCATTTTTTGTTTTTCATATTTACATGTTTAATTTAATTTAATTTAAATTTTAAACGGTTCAATATTTAAATTGATATATTATTTTGATCTCCAGAATTTAAATATTTAATATGTCTATTTAAATGTTGCAATGTCCATGTTTATATGTTATTTTAAAATTAAATATATTATTTTTATTTCATTTGAAATTAGTTAGAATTTTATATTACATACAGACAAAATATTTACGGCTCGTGTAACGAAATGAAAAAGTCCGTGAAGGTGACCATTTTTTAAAAAATATTTCAGGTTTGTCATTCCTTTTTATCGTCTTTCTTCTCTTCTACGATTTTTTTCCACATTCTTTCTTCTCTTTCTCTCTTTTTTTTCAAACTATTATTTGTTTTAAGATCGTGTACCAAATATAAAAGATTTGTTTTTTTTCTTGTTTTTTTTCAAACTGTTATTTGGTTGTTCAAGATCATGGGCTAAATATAAAAGATCTTGAAAAAAACGCCGTTTACGATCGTATACCAAAGAATCTTTAAAAAAATCGTTTAAATTTGGGTAGCCAAATCTAAATGATCGTGTACAAAAAAATAAATGATCGTGTAACCAAATCTAAATTATTGTGTACCAAAAGAATCTCGAAAAAATCGTTTAAGCCAAATATAAACGATTTGATTGTTTAGATTTGAGGTGGTCGAATCTAAATGATTTTTTTTCAAGATTCTTTGATGCACGATCGTTTAGATTTGACTACACAATCGTTAGATTTGGCTACACATTCATTCAAATACTAAAAACAATTAAAGTAGATATAATAAAATACCAAATGAAATTTATATTAAAAATAATTAAAAAATTCATGTTCATAATTCAAAAATTACATACATAATGAAAACTAAAAACTAAAAACTAAAAACAGAAAATTAAACGCATAATCTTAGCGTCGGTGTCCCATGAAAGTTCCCCCATGCCTTTGAACCTACAATAACACTAAATTAAGTTTAAATATATATCACCAATAATATGAAATTAAAAAACGTAAAAGTTGAAAATTATGTATCTCAATGAAATCAAGGTCTTCTCTTGAAGCCCAGGAGAGGTCTTCAATCATCATTCTCATTTCTTCCATCTGCCAAGTCCGTTCTTCCATATGGCGAGCATGTGCTTCTATCAAGCAAGCACTTTCTTTGTGCTTTCTGTTACTCTCTTCTTGTACTACCTCAAGATAAGTTTTTAGCTCATTAACCTTCTTGGCGTGGCCAACTCTCGCTCGATAGATGTAGATGAAGAATTGCCAGCAACGTGTCTGGACTTTGGCTTGAGGCCTCAACCAGGATCTTTTGAGTAGCCCAGTCCTTAGAAAGTGGTTAAGAACCCTCTAGGGTGGGCTAGGATCGAAATTCTAGCATTTGATTCTACAAATAAAATTTTTGTTAATTAAGTAAAACATGTAAATCTAATGTTGTGTGAAACAAGATAAATAACAGCTGATAAACATACATACATCTATAGTCGTCTGCGAAACAAATCAGCCACCCCGAGCATGTGTTTTCCTAAATAACTCCAGATGGTCGATCGAATGACCCCGCTGTTCGGCGAGCTCATGTTGTCGTTGTAGAAACGACTTGGCGCCACTACTATAGTTGTAGGGTTACTTTGCTCTAGCAGCCCTGTTCATTTGAGAACATTAAAAGTTATAAATCACTTGAATTTGTTAAGTGAGATGTAGTGGTCACAGAGGAAGTGCCAATCTTGCATCCGATTGCTCAATTTGGGGGGTGGGTTGGCACAAGCCTATTCAGGATCATTGAACTTGTTGAAATAGTGGTGGTTCTATCCCCTGAACTCCTTCCACACGATGAAAATTTGATGCTCAACAAACCGAGTAAATGTTAGATCAGTGAAATCCAGCACGAACCATTGCTGTAAAAGAAAAGTACACATGGACTAGGATTGAGTCTATGTATATACGTATAGGTAATATATATGTACTGGTGATTTAAGAACTTACTAGTAAATCGCTTTTAACGAGCTCGATCTGGTGTCACATCAACCCACTTAAAAAAGTGGACTAGAAAGTCTCTCGAGTTAACACACTAATGGTATTGCTAAAGTGAACAGAGCATGTGGTGAGATAGGTTTGTCTTGGCCTAGAGCGATAAATATGGGGATCTTCCCAATTTGTGCAACATATCTATCCAACTCCAGGTTTCTGGAGTGCTGTCGTTTCTTAGGAGTAGGAGCAACAAGTTGAGAGGCATATAGGAAAACAGAATAATTTTAGAAACATAACAAAAAGACTTATGCATAAATAATTGTTTATGTAACGGTGACTAACCAGATGTGTCGCTAACTGATGACGTGCATGGAATGGTGTTGAAATCCTCGGTATTAAAATCGAATAGATCATCGCTCTCATCGAAACTGGTGGGAAAGTTAGACATAGTACATGTGGACATATAAACCAAAATTAATTAAACATATGAGAGTACGTGAAGCTGAATATATATATATAAAAAAAAACTATGAATACGTGATTTGTTAGTTTTTTTTCTTCGGCATAGCTTGACACGCTTTGAATGGATAACTGTTCATCATCATCATTTATAAAGTTGTCAACGACATGAAGCATAATCGATCTTTCCACCACATAGAATCAACGTCGACTTTGTAAAGGGTGTTGTCTTCAGTGTGATCAGCGATACGATGATCGACAACAATTTCGGGTACATTTAGTTGTTGATCCTCAACATCATCCACTTCGGGTACATCCCATATACGTTTATTTTGGACTACCCAAACAACCTTCCAATTGGTACCAATTTTTAGATCGTCGATGTAAAAACCTTAATGTGCCTGGATTACGAGAATGACTGGTTCTTTAGGAAAAGCAAAAACGAAATGTGTTGATAGATTTATATCTCAATTCCACGTGTGTTCTATGATTTTTGTTCTTATCCGTATTAAATCATCAATACTTCAATAGCCAAACACGATGTCCTATCGGATATGCCATAGAAAGAACCTCATCTAATACACCATAAAAATTATTGTTGTTGCTTCCACTCACACTGCTTTCACCGACTACCATGACTTCACTATTTTTTGTTGTGCATCAGAAATCATGATCTATCGTGTGAAATCGTACCCCACCCATGATGCATCCAGTGCAGGACCAAACGTCAAGTGAAGGTCCCATCGTAAGTGAGAAGAAATCATGCAAAAGGTTGTCCCACTCACTCGTTTCAATGACCTGAAATTGTTTTTTTAATAATTATATAAGTCTATGAAATAAGCCTATGGAAATTCCAAATGAATTTATGTACTCCACATATATACCTGATCTCTGAACCAATCAGAAAATGTCTATTGATGTCTTTTGAATAAGTTGATAGCGCTATTTATCTGACAACGTATCAACCTCAAGTGTTTCCTAAAGTAGATTTGGTTAGTGGAAACCAAATTGGAAAGGAATTATTAGAGAAAATTCTCTTCAGAGAGAATTGTATTGTACGCAAAAGTCATAGAATTGTTCTATGAATGCGTACCAGTATCTCTCTCTTCTTCAGTTTGAAGAAAAGGAAAATTGAGAGATAAATGGGAACGTGAGGAAACCACACACGTCCACTATTAATTTAATAAATTAATATTAATATTAAAATAATTAATTTAATACTTAATTAAATTATATTTAATTAATATTTCATTAAAATCATATTTAAATAAATATCTCTCCAATTAATTAATTTTTAAACTAAATGTCTTATGTTTAATTTAATCCAAATTTGAATCATGTATCATATACATATTAAATTTTAACATATAATTTTAATATGAATCTAATTCACATTATATTAATATTTGAACTCATTCAGATATTTTATTCTCTCATAAATTAATTTTGAATCATATCCAAAATTAAACCTATATAATAAAGTTTAGGGAAACTTACATAAATGTAACAAAATTGTAAACTATTTACGGCCCATATAACAAGCCCATTAAGAAAAATTATTTTTTCAGAATTCCTTTTTGTCCTTAATCTTTTATAACGATCTTTCAAATATGATTTTCTTATTCTTTTCGATTTTTTCACGATCGTCGTTTTCGAGTTATTCATCTCGTCTTTTATATATCTTTCATCTTGATCATTCTTTGTCTTTTTCATAATTTTTGACAACATTCGCTCTCATATCCATCATCTTCGATAACATCGTTTCTCCTATTGTCATCTTGGATAATCAAGATCGTCTATATTGCTCTGTTAATATCATCTTAGTTATTTTGGTTTCGGTGAGTATTCTAAATATTGTTTTTTCTTTGAATTATTTAATTGATTATAAAATTTCGTTCAAAATTATATATTTCAGCGTGAAGATAGAATGTTTAAAATATATAGGTAGTACTGTAAGACATCCTATATTTGGTTATGAAGATCGTTGAATATTTTGATTACTATTTACGTGGATTTAAGAATTTATATTTTAGTATGAATTTCGTTTTTGTTTTTTGTTATTTGTAAGAATTTAAAGTTTTTCTTTTCATTTTGATCTTTTAAGAATCACTGTAAGAATTGTGTATTTCATTATGAAGATCGATTGTTTGAAGTTTTTTAGGATAATTTTCATCGAATTATTTGATCGTTTACCTCTATCAACATCATCGTTTAACAATCTACAGACGATCGTTTTGCTATAAAAACACGATCATTCATCTTTATTAACACAAAAATTGTAACACCCCAAAAATTTGGGATGGTTTAGTTTCAATTATCTTAAGTGTAATTATTGAAATTTTGGATGTAATTGAGGAAACTTAATTAATTATATTTTTGGTTGTGTGATTAATTAAGTTTTAAGGATAATATAATTACTTTATAAGGATAATAAAAATTGGTAGAGATATTTGTTGAAGATAAAGATACTAGATTAAGGAGAGAAAAAATTTAATTTATTTGGTTAAAGATAATGGTGATAATTTTATTTGGAAAAAAAAAAGAGATTGATGTGATTTGGTTGTTTTTGAATTAAAAAGGGAGATTTGGTGAGTTTTAAATGAAGAAAAAGATTTGGATGTTTTGGAATTTATTAAGGAGTAAGAAAAGGAGGAAAATAATAATAAGTCTACTATTATTATTGGTTAAATAGGCTTCTTGGGAAGTGGGTCATCTTCTTCACAAAAAAAAAAAAAAAAAAAAAAAAGAGAGAAGGAGCAAACCCTAAACCTAACCCCACCGCTGCCGCCTCCCCTTGCGAACCGTCGCAGCCGCCGCCAGTCTGAGCGATCAGCTTCATCAGGTGCACCACCTCCGTCGTTGAAGTCGTGCCACCGCCATAGCCAAACCGTGCACAAGCGTTAGCCGTCACGTGAAGCACGTCACACACGACGACGCTCCGTCAGCCGTCGCCTCCGTCTTCAGCCGTTCACGGTACGTCGAATCGTTTGCCTTGTAGCAGCAGCATCGTCGCCGTCTTTGTCATTGGTCGTCTCTGTCAACGGACCATCAGAAGACGCAATCCGAGTCGACCTACAGCAGCCGTTCGAGCCGCGTATGCGAGTTGCATCTCCAACCGTCCGCAAGCGCCGAGTTGAACCGCATACGTGTGGTCTTGCTGAGCCGCGTCTGGAGTCTGACCAGCTAGTTCCTTCCTCCAGTCGTATCGCCAGTCGGTTTTCCCCTCTCCAGCCGAGCCAGTTGAGCTGCCAAGCTTCTTTTAACCCTATTTTTTACCCATATTTTTTGGTAAGCCTTGGTAGGTTTGATTTGGTTTTAGTCTACCCAGCTAAGGTTTATTTTGACCCTAACCAAGTTAATTGTTGGACTAAATTGACTATAGTTAACTGGAAGCCGAGCGAGGAATTTGTCCAACTAAGTCTAAATCGAGTTCGGCCTTGATCTTGGGTAAGTTACTTCAAATGGATCTTGGACTGTAACGACCCAACTTTCCGGACTAAGCTGAGGTCACTACTCAATACCAAAACTCGACCACACAACATAAAATTCATAACGGACCGGTTACGATTTCTTAAAACGTTAGAAATATTACAAAAAAACAGTATCGGGCCCTATTTTAAATCACAGTCACAAAAGTTTCAAATAAAAACTCAAGTCATCAGTTCAAAATCACAAACCAAATATTCTGACAAAAAATACATAGCGGAAGCAATAAGAAAACCAGACGCGTCCATATGGCCTTCACGCGTCCTTCCTGCCTCTCGTCGGTCTGCCCCTCGCCGTGCCCTTACCTGAAAAGTTTAAGAAGAGAAAAGGGTGAGTATAAACAAACTCAGTAAGGGACCCACTACTGGGCCCGTTAGGGAACAACAGTTAACTTCCTATTCAGGGGTACCCTACATAATAGTCTAGTGGTTCCGTGGAACGCACATATCAGTCTAGTGCTCCCGAAGGATGCACATATCAGTCTAGTGCTCCCGAAGGATGCACATATCAGTCTAGTGCTCCCGAAGGATGCACATATCAGTCTAGTGCTCCCACAGGATGCACATATCCGTAAGGTACACTACCCCATAGATGAAGCTAACCGTTACCCCTCAGTCTATACTAAACCGTCTACCACAGTCATACCCCATCAACACTCATATTACAATTTCGCCATAGGCTTTGTCGGTCAGATAGTATAGGTTTAAACAACTACACCCTCAGTTGCTATACGCGTTTTCAATTCGCACACCATTATGGTAACCCCTAGACCCAATCGACTAATCAATCAAAGTCGGACTCACCGTCCTTCCCCGACCAACTCCATGATCAATGTTCAGACCAATGACTACCACGTACCTAACCGTAAACTTCAAGGTCCATCGACATACAATTCCAATTTACAACGTAGCCTATTAACATAACCACACTATACCGAACATCCAGCAACGGGGTCTATCCGCAAGCAACTCCTTACACCCGATAGCACACAAGCTACAACTAGCGGTCGCGTTACCTTTACATCAGATAAGAGTATAGCAACAATACTTAAAAGTCAAACACACATACATTTATTCGGTACAGTTACTAACGTGTAATCCCCTGTGGATTACTACGTTTCCAGCCTCGATCCGAGGTCCAGTAGTAGGAAGACCCTTACCTGATACTCGGTTATGCCCCTCGATCGAGTCCACGCTCAACGGATCCACCTAAACAAAAACACGAAGGTTTTAATCGATGACACTAGTAGAAGTCATTTTAAATGGTCCTAAGCGACATCCGTTGACTTACCCAAGGAAAGGAAAGCTATCTCCAAACAAGCCTGTCGTGGAACCCGAGAACTTATACGTCAACTCCTTAATACCTTCAAGGAATGAAAGGTAGGACCAAATCTTATTCCAATATTCAACTCGAATCGGATATAGCAACATTAGGGAAATCATCAAAACAATCCTTACCGAAAACTCACCGTGACCCGGAGTGGAGGAAGGAAGGCTTAGGTGGCTCGGTAAACAGGGAGCTCGGCTTGGCTTGGAGGTGTTCGGCTCGGCTCGGCTTGGCTCGGGGCTTGGGTTGGCCAGCTCGCGGCTCGGCTCGGCTTGGATCAGTTTACGGCTCGGCTCGGTCCTCGGCTCGGCTCGGCTTGGCTCGGCTCGGCTCGGTCCTCAGCTCGGCTCGGCTTGTGGCTCGCGGCTCGGCTGGAAATGGGTCTCGGGTCGGGTCAGCTTGGAACCGGGGCGACCACGAACATCGGTCTTCGGCGTTCGATGACGGAATGCTTCGCGGCTTGGAGGAGTCCGACGACCGGTTCCGTTTCAACGCGGCGGAGAGTGGCAGGGCGTCGGCGGACGCGGTGGAATGAAAGATGCACGGCGGCGTCCGGGTGCGTGAGATCGAGAGGGCGTTCGGAAATGGATGGTCGCGGCAGACGAAGGCTGGAGCGGGGAGCTTCCAACGACGGCGACGAAGGAGGCGAAGCTGGCGCTGCCGGAAAAGAAGAAGAAGATTGACGAGAAGGGTGGCGTCGCTGTCGGATGGAGAAGAGAATGAAGAAGAAGGAGAAGGCCGTCGGGGAAAGGAAGAAGAAAAACTGGGGGGGGGGGGGCGGCGCGCGCGTCTAGGGTTTTTTAAAAAAAGAATTATTTTATATATATATATATATTAAATTAAATAATAATTATAATAATAATATTTAATAATAATAATAATAATAATAATATAATTAATAATAATATTAATTAATAATAATGTAATAATAATATTAAATAATAATAATAATAATATTAAATAATAGTAATAATAACAATAATAATTTATAATAATAATAAAAAAATAATATTAATAATATAATTAATATCATATTATTATTATAGCAATTTACAAAACATTAAATTCAAAAAAAAATTCGTATCCCCGCAAAAAGATAAAATTTACCTAAAAAATTCGGGACGTTACATTCTTCCCTCCTTAGGGAACTTTCGTCCTCGAAAGTTTTATTCCTCGAATAGTTCGGGGTAACGGGACCTCATGTCATCTTCTCGCTCCCATGTAGCCTCTTCTACTCGGTGATTCCGCCATAAGACTTTAACCAAAGGGATTTCTTTATTCCTCAACGTTTTCACCTCTCTAGTCAGCACCTCAACGGGTTGTTCAGTATAGCTCAAGTTTTCATCAATCTCTAGTGGCTCGTAATCCACTACATGGGATGGATCTGGCACGTACTTCCTCAACATAGAAACATGAAACACATCATGAACTGTCAAGAGTGATGGTGGCAACGCCAAGCAGTAAGCTACAGGGTCAATCCGTTCCAGAATCTCAAATGGCCCAACAAAACGGGGACTCAGCTTTCCCCTCCTTTCAAATCGTAAGACACCTCTCATAGGTGCTACCTTTAGGAACACCTTGTCCCCCACCTCAAATTCGAGATCCTTCCGCCTCACATCTGCATAACTCTTCTGCCTACTCTGAGCAGTATGCATGCGTGATCTAATCTTCTGTATCGCTTCGTTAGTAGACTGAACTAACTCAGGACCCATCAATCTCTGCTCACCCACCTCACCCCAGCAAACCGGGGATCTACAACATTTGCCGTACAAGGCCTCAAATGGTGCCATGCCAATAGTAGCCTGATAACTGTTATTATAAGCAAATTCCATCAAATGCAAATGGGAGTCCCAGCTACCTGGAAATTCCAATGCACACGCCCGCAACATATCCTCTAAAACTTGGTTCAGACGCTCAGTCTGACCGTCAGTCTGTGGATGGAAAGCTGTACTAAAGTCTAACCTCGTGCCCGTAGCAGTCTGCAAACCCTTCCAGAATTTGGAAGTGAAACGGGCATCTCTATCCGAAACAATCGACACTGGCACTCCATGTAATCTCACTATCTCAGACATGTACAGCTGTACCCACTTACTAGCAGTATAGGTGGACTTACCCGGAACGAAGTGCGCTGATTTGGTAAGTCTGTCCACCACTACCCAAATCACTGTAAAACCCCTCAGAGTTCTCGGCAGTCCTGTAATGAAATCCATGGATACGTTTTCCCACTTCCATTCCGGTATGCTCAAGGGTTGTAATAAACCCGCTGGTTTCTGCCTTGGTGCCTTAACCTGCTGACACACCAAGCATCTACTAACAAATTCTGCTACCTCCCTCTTCATGTTACGCCACCAATAAACCCGCTTCAGGTCCTGATACATCTTCGTACTACCTGGGTGCATGGAAAATGGGGAACTGTGAGCCTCAGATAATAATTCTGTCTTAACCGCACTATCTGACGGCACACAGAGGCGTCTCTAGAACAAAAGTCCACCATCAGAGGATAATGAGAACTCAACCGCTTGCCCTGCCTCTGCTAGGCCACGTTTCTCAACCAAGTAAGGATCGTTACCCTGAGCATCAATGATCCTTTGCCTCAAAGTCGGCTGTACCGTCAACTGGGCTAACTGCATAGTGACTGCCCCCACTGACACTGCAATCTCAGCCCGCTCGAGATCCCGATGCAATGGGGCCTGTCGGGTAATAAGTGCTGCTGAATGTGATACCTTTCTACTAAGAGCATCAGCTACCACATTTGCCTTGCCTGGATGATACAGTATCTCACAATCGTAATCCTTCGCTAACTCAAGCCATCTTCGCTGTCTCATATTCAATTCCTTCTGAGTAAAGAAGTATTTCAAGCTCTTATGATCCGTGAAGATCTGTATCTTTTCACCATATAAGTAATGCCTCCATATTTTCAAAGCAAAAACCACTGCTGCCAACTCTAAATCATGTGTAGGGTAGTTCTGCTCATGACTCTTCAACTAACGAGAAGCATAAGCGACCACCTTACCCTGTTGCATCAAAACACAACCCAAGCCCTTCTTGGAAGCATCACTATAAATCACAAAACTGCCAGAACCATCAGGTACAGTAAGAACCGGTGCAGTAACTAGCTTCTGTTTAAGGTTCTGGAAACTGTCCTCACATGCCTTGCTCCAAACAAAAGGAGCTCCCTTCCTGGTCAACTGAGTAAGAGGAGTAGCTATACGAGAAAAGTTCTCCACAAACCGTCGATAATAACCTGCTAAACCCAGAAAGCTACGAACCTCACTGACTGTGGAAGGTCGGGTCCAACCGGTGACTGCCTCTATCTTAGCTGGATCCACAGAGACTCCAGCCTTAGAAACCACGTGGCCCAGAAAGGACACCTGCTTCAGCCAAAACTCGCATTTCGAGAACTTTGCATACAACTTATTATCCCGAAGTGTTTGCAAAACTATACGTAAATGCTCCTCATGTTCGGCCTCCGTCTTGGAGTATATCAAGATATCGTCGATAAACACGATCACAAAAGTATCTAGGAACTCCCTAAACACTCTGTTCATCAAGTCCATAAACACTGCCGGAGCATTCGTCAAACCAAAAGACATCACAATAAACTCGTAGTGTCCATACCTGGAACGAAATGCTGTCTTTGGTACATCACCATCCTTAATCCTCAGCTGATGGTATCCCGACCGAAGATCAATCTTAGAGAACACTGTGGCTCCCTGCAACTGGTCAAATAGATCGTCGATCCTGGGCAAGGGATATCTGTTCTTAACGGTTACCTTATTCAACTCCCTATAGTCAATGCATAGACGCATCGATCCATCCTTCTTCTTAACAAATAAAACTGGCGCACCCCAAGGGGACACGCTCGGTCGAATGAATCCCTTATCAAGCAATTCTTGTAACTGCACCTTTAATTCTTTCAGCTCTGCGGGGGCCATCCTGTAAGGGGCTCTGGATATAGGAACCGTGCCCGGCTCCAACTCTATGGGAAAGTCAACCTCTCTGTGCGGAGGTAACCCTGGAAGTTCTTCAGGAAAGACATCCGGATAGTCCCTCACCACCGGTTCTGATGACACGGATACATCGACCTCTCTAGTATCCACCACGCTCGCTAAGATACCCCAAGTACCCTGACTGAGCAGTTTACTGGCCCTGATGGCTGAGATTACCTGAGGCAACGACCTTGACCCTCCTCCCTTAAATTTAAAATTGGCCGTCGAGGGAAGGTTAAACGTTACCTCCTTACGGGAACAATCTATGCTGGCGTGGTTAGCGGCCAACCAATCCATACCCAGGATTACATCAAAGTCGAGCATATCCAGGACTAACAGCGTTACTTCAATCACATGGCCTGCTATCTCAATCTGGCATGCTTTCACCTTTTCCTTCGACAACATACACTCCCCGGAAGGAGTAGATACTGATAGAACATGGTGTAAGGGCTCTACCTCTAAGCGGGCATGCAACACAAATGCGGAAGAGATAAAAGAATGTAACGATCCTGAATCAAACAAAACTAAGGCGTAATGCCCCAATACTGGAAGCGTACCTGTCACCACTGTGCCTGCCCTCTCAGCCTCAGTCTTGTTGGTAGCAAAGACCCTACCCTGATGTGGAGCACCTGCTCCTTGATTCTGCGCGCTCCCCGTAAGTCTCAACGGGCATCTATCAGCTGTATGACCCTCTTGCCTACACTTAAAGCAAGTCCTGGTCCCGAATAAGCAACGGCCCAGATGGTGCTTTCCACAAGTGGTACACAACTGCTTCCCTCTGGCAGCTTCCCCTGCCTCAAAAGGTTTCTGCTGGAAGCGGCGAAACTCACCACCTGATCTGAAGTTTCGCTGTGGCACTGGAACAGGCTGCTGCTCAGCCTTCCTCTTCTGTCCCGATGTTGAACCTCTACCAGTGGTATTAGACGAGTTAGCCCTCTCCTGTAAACAGATCCACTGCCAGGCGCAGAGCATCGGCATGAGTAGCGGGTCGAAAAGCTCGGACCAAACCCTGAATGTCCAGTCGGAGGCCTCTAAAACCTTATCAGCTCTGGCCGCCTCGGTCGCTATCATCTCGGGAGCGAAGCTGGATAACATGTCAAACTCCGCATCATACTGCTCCACTGTCATGTCACCCTGCTCTAAGTTCAGGAACTCCTGCCGCTTGGCATCTCTCAAACTAGCAGAGAAGAATTTCGCATAGAAACTCTTCTTGAACTGTTGCCACGTGATCTGACTCACATCACCACCTAGCAGTCTCTCTGTAGTCTCCCACCATGCAGTACCTCTGTCTGTCAACATGAAAACAGCACACTGAACTTTCTGATCCTCAGGGCACTTCATGTATCGGAATATGGTCTCCAAAGACGATAACCACAGCTGAGCCCTGGTGGGGTCCTCCAAAGACCCATCGAATGTTGTGGGATTATACTTCCTGAAATCCCTCAGGTGCTTAGCCTCTGCTGACAACTGATCCGGCACAACCTGGGGCGCAACTGGTACTGGAGCCGGAGCTGGAGCAGGAGCCGGTGCTGGAGCTGGCGGGGCAGGCTGCTGCTGCTCCCGCATCTGCATAATCAAATCTCTAAACCTCTGCTCCATGGCAGCTAGATCCGCATGAGTAACTGGCGTAGCCGGGTCAGTGGCTTGGGCTACAGGCTGCACCTCAGGCTGAACGCGTCCTGCTCCTCTTCCCCGGCCTCCTCGGCTACCCCTACGTGCACCTCTCCTTGGCGGCATTTCCCTAACAACCACCAATGATCCCTTTAGTCATAAATGGTAATTAACTTTGCAGTTTACTTTAGGTAAGGTAATGCCTATAGAGTTATACATATACTTTCATGAGAGCGTACCTGACGAGTGGCAAGGATCGTTTTAGCCATAAGGACACAAAACACAGACTCACATTATAAGTCAGTCTACAGAACCTAAAACTTAGGCTCTGATACCAACTGTAACGACCCAACTTTCCGGACTAAGCTGAGGTCACTACTCAATACCAAAACTCGACCACACAACATAAAATTCATAACGGACCGGTTACGATTTCTTAAAACGTTAGAAATATTACAAAAAAACAGTATCGGGCCCTATTTTAAATCACAGTCACAAAAGTTTCAAATAAAAACTCAAGTCATCAGTTCAAAATCACAAACCAAATATTCTGACAAAAAATACATAGCGGAAGCAATAAGAAAACCAGACGCGTCCATATGGCCTTCACGCGTCCTTCCTGCCTCTCGTCGGTCTGCCCCTCGCCGTGCCCTTACCTGAAAAGTTTAAGAAGAGAAAAGGGTGAGTATAAACAAACTCAGTAAGGGACCCACTACTGGGCCCGTTAGGGAACAACAGTTAACTTCCTACTCAGGGGTACCCTACATAATAGTCTAGTGGTTCCGTAGAACGCACATATTAGTCTAGTGCTCCCGAAGGATGCACATATCAGTCTAGTGCTCCCGAAGGATGCACATATCAGTCTAGTGCTCCCGAAGGATGCACATATCAGTTTAGTGCTCCCACAGGATGCACATATCCGTAAGGTACACTACCCCATAGATGAAGCTAACCGTTACCCCTCAGTCTATACTAAACCGTCTACCACAGTCATACCCCATCAACACTCATATTTCAATTTCGCCATAGGCTTTGTCGGTCAGATAGTATAGGTTTAAACAACTACACCCTCAGTTGCTATACGCGTTTTCAATTCGCACACCATTATGGTAACCCCTAGACCCAATCGACTAATCAATCAAAGTCGGACTCACCGTCCTTCCCCGACCAACTCCATGATCAATGTTCAGACCAATGACTACCACGTACCTAACCGTAAACTTCAAGGTCCATTGACATACAATTCCAATTCACAACGTAGCCTATTAACATAACCACACTATACCGAACATCCAGCATCGGGGTCTATCCGCAAGCAACTCCTTACACCCGATAGCACACAAGCTACAACTAGCGGTCGCGTTACCTTTACATCAGATAAGAGTATAGCAAAAATACTTAAAAGTCAAACACACATACATTTATTCGGTACAGTTACTAACGTGTAATCCCCTGTGGATTACTACGTTTCCAGCCTCGACCCGAGGTCCAGTAGTAGAAAGACCCTTACCTGATACTCGGTTATGCCTCTCGATCGAGTCCACGCTCAACGGATCCACCTAAACGAAAACACGAAGGTTTTAATCGATGACACTAGTAGAAGTCATTTTAAATGGTCCTAAGCGACATCCGTTGACTTACCCAAGGAAAGGAAAGCTATCTCCAAACAAGCCTGTCGCGGAACCCGAGAACTTATACGTCAACACCTTAATACCTTCAAGGAATGAAAGGTAGGACCAAATCTTATTCCAATATTCAACTCGAATCGGATATAGCAACATTAGGGAAATCATCAAAACAATCCTTACCGAAAACTCACCGTGACCCGGAGTGGAGGAAGGAAGACTTAGGTGGCTCGGTAAACTGGGAGCTCGGCTTGGCTTGGAGGTGTTCGGCTCGGCTCGGCTCGGTCCTCGGCTCGGCTCGGCTCGGCTCGGCTTGTGGCTCGCGGCTCGGCTGGATCTGCTTGTGGCTCGCGGCTCGGCTGGATCTGCTTGTGGCTCGCGGCTCGGCTGGATCTGCTTGTGGCTCGCGGCTCGGCTGGAAATGGGTCTCGGGTCGTGTCAGCTTGGAACCGGGGCGACCACGAACATCGGTCTTCGGCGTTCGATGACGAAATGCTTCGCGGTTTGGAGGAGTCCGACGACCGGTTCCGTTTCAACGCGGCGGAGAGTGGCAGGGCGTCGACGGACGCGGTGGAATGAAAGATGCACGGCGGCGTCCGGGTGCGTGAGATCGAGAGGGCGTTCGGAAATGGATGGTCGCGGCAGACGAAGGCTGGAGCGGGGAGCTTCCGACGACGGCGACGAAGGAGGCGAAGCTGGCGCTGCCGGAAAAGAAGAAGAAGATTGACGAGAAGGGTGGCGTCGCTGTCGAATGGAGAAGAGAATGAAGAAGAAGGAGAAGGCCGTCGGGGAAAGGAAGAAGAAAAACTGGGGGGGGGGGGCGGCGCGCGCGTCTAGGGTTTTTTAAAAAAAGAATTATTTTATATATATATATATTAAATTAAATAATAATTATAATAATAATATTTAATAATAATAATAATAATAATATAATTAATAATAATATTAATTAATAATAATGTAATAATAATATTAAATAATAATAATAATAATATTAAATAATAGTAATAATAACAATAATAATTTATAATAATAATAATAAAATAATATTAATAATATAATTAATATCATATTATTATTATAGCAATTTACAAAACATTAAATTCAAAAAAAAATTCGTATCCCCGCAAAAAGATAAAATTTACCTCGAAAATTCGGGACGTTACATGGACCCTTATTTCTTGGAGGGTTAAGTTATTAAATTTGGTTTTCTAACTAATTTAGGACTTCGCTGCTTGGAAGACATGATTTTATTGTTAGAATTCGTTTGAGCAAATCTCCAGGTAAGAGATTCTACTACTAGACCTACGAATGAAATTAAGAGATCGCATGTATTTGTAGTCATGCATACTGATGACTAGATTGCATAATGACATGGCAATTAATGATGACATGATGATGTGATGTGGCATGAAGATATGACATGACTTGATGATGTGATGATGGTTTGTTACGTGCATGTTATGGCTAGGGTGTATGTTAGCTTATCCTATTAGAGTCGTACCTGCATGGGTGTCCTTCAGGATCACCACCTTTTTAGGACTGCGCAGTCCGACGGAACCGCCAGTCTGGCATTGACATAGACATGATTCGAGTGATTCGACGGGATTGCTCGCAGCCCGATTGTCTTAGTGTTTCCTCAGGATACACTACAAACCAGTTTGTCCTAGGTGTTCCTTTGGGTTCACTGAAGACCAGTTATTGTTCCTCAGGGATCATATGTTGCACGTGTTTGAGAACGTGCCAGTTCTTGGGTACCACTTTCAGGACTCTAATAGGAAGTTAACAGGCACCTAGCGGGACTAGTAGTGGATCCCTTATTGAGTATTTTATACTCACTCTTTCCATTTCTATTTTTCAGGCAGGGGCAGAGGTAAGGGCAAAGGCAAGCTGGCGAGCTACCAGAAGTGACCGTGGCGAGCCATAGGGACCTCTTGCTTCCACTTTATGTTTTAGTTCAAATTTTAATGTTTGCATTTTTGTTTATTCTTTATTTGTTATTTCTTTAAAATTAGATAGGGCTCGAGTTAGGATTTTATTTTTATACTTATCTCTAGTCACATTTGTTTATGCTTTTAAATAAAAATTTTGAGGTCTTGTTTTATTTTTATCCAAACTTTACAAATTTTATTTATCTTTTAAATTAGTAATGACTTCGACTCAGTATAAGGAGTTGGGTCGTTACAAAAATTTTCAATATTTTATATGATCAGCATCTTTAAATGATCATGTATCAAAATCAATACGATTGTTTTAACGATCAGCGTCTTTAAATGATCGTGTATCAAATTCAATACCATTGTTTAAACGATTGTGTGTCAAATTCAATACGATGGTTTAAACGATTAATATCTTTAAACGATAGTGTATCAAATTAAATACGATGGTTTAAACGATCGTTTATAGCTTATTCTATTCGATGATTTAATTTATTATATACGATTGTCTATCGGTGTTAAACGATTGTTTAGTATTTATTAACTTCTTTGCACGATCGTTTAATATTCTCTTATTACATCTAAATACTTAATATATTTTCTTCTTTTCCAGATTAGAATGTCTATTCTTATTGTTGTTTTTTATGGAGGTCAATGGAATGGTTGCAACGTTTATGAGAAGTACTTGGTGTCCAAAATTTTGGTAGATATGCGAGTCACCTTTAATTCTTTGGTTGATTTGACATGTGAACAACTTGAATTGGATGAATCAATAGAATTATTTGTTTTACTTGATTTTGGTAAAAGTAATATTCAAACTGTGGTGCCAATAAAGAAGGATAACGATGTTGCTTGGTATTTAGCTTTTGCCAATGATCCAACTAGTAGACGACATCCATTAGTTGTCCATGTAAGTGTTAATTGTTTGGAAATGTCTTCTTCATCTAGTAGTGTACGGGAGAATGTTGATATGTCACTGAATATAGGTTTTTCTTCTGTTTCAAATGATGAAGTTATAAGAGACGTCTCTTATTATTCTGATTTGAAGGAAAAAAGTTTATTTGAAAGTAAAGAAGTGCTTTCAAAGTGTTTTTGCATAATAGCAGTGAAGAACAACTTTCAATTCAGGACTACAGTATCAAATTTGAGGACTCTTGAATTTAGATGTTTGTAAGAAGGCTGCAAATGGTATGTAAGGGCATCTCGTTATAAGAAGAGTGACTTGTGGATGCTACAAAAATACACTTCTGACCATGATTGTTCATTGAGTACTGCCTAAAGTTCTCACTTGTAAGCTTCTTCAATAGTAATTGGCAATTGTTTGATAGATGATTTTAGATTTATGTCTACTGATCGTTCCATTCCTAAAGAGATTGTGCATAAGGCTCGTATAAATCTTAGAGTTAATATAAGTTACTAGAAAGCTTGGAGGGCAAAAGAACATATGGTAAAGATGTACATGGTGACATAGTTGAATCGTATGCCTTGATTCCAAGATTCTTTGATAAATTGGTCTAACCCAGGTATTATCAGTTTTATAGATCAAATTTAAATTGATTTGCAGATAGATGTGGATAAACTAATATCACAGTCTATCTAGAAAGACCAATATTGACATCTTTCATATTCTTTTTGTTCTTTTTTGTTTGTGCTGATAAAAATGTGCTGTTAATTATTATATGTACATGCACTGCTTTAAAAATGGATGATAGTGGTCATTTCAAGTTTTTCTTTATGGCTTTTGGTGCATCAATTGAGGGGTGAAAATATTGTAGACCTATTATTTATGTTGATGGGACATTTTTGAAGTGTAAGTTTGGTGGCATCGTATTAACAGCCTGATCACAAGATGGTAACAATCAAATCTTCCCTCTTGCTTTTGTCATTGTAGATTATGAAAATGACGTATCATGGACATAGTTTTTTGAGAAGATACGAGGTAGTTTTTCAGAGTAGGCTAATTTAGTCATTGTTTTTTGTAAGCATCTTAGCATCCCTAAAGGAGTTTGAAGAGTGTTTCGTGATGTTGAGTATTATGTGTGCACAAAACATCTTTTAAGTAACTTGAAACTTCATTTTAAAGATCCACTACTTGATAAGTATTTCTTTAACTATGCTTATGCCTACACTGTTGAAGAATTTGAGTACCACATGAGATGCATGGAGTCTGATTGTTCAAATATTAGAGATTTTCTTAATAGTGTTGGTTTTGAGAAGTGGTCTCGAGCATATTCACGTAGACGAAGGTATAGAATGATGACATCAAATTGTGCAGAAAGTGTAAATTCAGTGTTTAAAGATCTTAGAGAACTACCTTTGGCTACAATGCTTTGTTCAATTAGGGATGTATTGCAAAAGTGGTTTTATGAACGAAGTAAAGCTGCTTCTACAATGAAGAGTCATTTGACTTCTTGGGTTGAGAACATTCTGCGTTTTGAACATAAAAAGTCGAGAAGATTATTGGTAAGTTTTTTTTATTTTATCTCAGACAGTTAGAGATAGATTGCTATCTTTGTCTATCCAATAGATAAAGATATCAATTTATCTATTCTTGTCTCAGATAGGCACTAATAGATTGATATCTATATATATCTAATGTATACAAAGATTGAAATCTATTTCTTCTTATTTTATTAATTATCCTTATTTATGTTATGTATTAGGTTGATCCAATAAGTACAATTGAATACCAAGTAACGGATGGAAATCAACAAATTATTGTGAAGTTAAACGTGGGATGTTGTAGTTGTCGAGTATGGGATGTCGAAGAAATTCCTTGTGCATATGCTCTTGTTGTTCTATGAATGCTTAATTTAGATACCTATTCTTATGTATCTGAGTTTTATTATAGAGAAACACTATCAGCAACATATAATAGTTGTATTCAACCTATTGGATCTCATTTTGATTGGAGAGTTGTAGATTCTGTCATGAAAATATTACCTCCTATCTTTAAACGGTACGCTGGAAGACCAAGAAAACAAAGAATTCCATCTGTTGGCGAATTTAGTAGTTCAACCAGATGTTCCAATTGTAATCGTAAAGGAGATAATAGTAGGACTTGTAAGCAAGGCAAGGTTTGAACAATTAATGAAAATGCATACTCTCTCTCTTTCATTATTATGTATACACGTTTGATATTAAATTTGATGGAGAGTTGATATCATTTAGATATTAGATAAATAAACGATTGCTTAATATTGTTTATGTGTATTAAGAAAATCGTTTAGACTTTACTAAACGATCGCTTAAAGATATATGCATGATCTTTTACATTAGTGTGATACATATAAACGATCACTTAACATTCTTCACATGTACGTTTAGGAAATCGCTTAATATTCTTTAAATATTAGTGTGGTTTATATAAACGATCGCTTAATATTGTTTATGTGTATTAAGAAGATCGTTTAGATTTTACTAAACGATCGCTTAAAGATATATGCACGATGAACATTTCTCTACACGAATGTTTTTATATCTTTATACAATTGTTTTGTGATATCTATCTAAATGAATACAAACATTTAGTCAAAAGTACAAGAACTAAATATACATTTATTTACCAGAAGTATTTATTTGCCCAAAGTTCTAGTACATACCGTTGTCTAAACAGTTTCATGTTTTCTACAGTTAGACAATCAAGGTCAGCATTTGTTACAATGCAATCAATAAATTTTGAACAAAAATGCCACAATCTACTGAACGCCTTTTTGTAATGTTGTATTCGATCTGACTACTGGCCAAGGGCTATATTTGAAACGTTTTGAATGAATATTCATTCCAATTGCAATTGCGAGTGAGGGGATGCATCATGCAGGCATTTCAAGAGCTTCATCAACAAGTTTTTTCTCAACATATTTTGGAATTGAGTCGAACACGTAGATCTTGCATTTCCTCATATCAGCTGCAATAGCCAACCAGTGTTCTCTTATGTTGATGTAGCCAATCACGTAGGTGACATCTCCCCACCCTTTTTTTCTTGGAAATCACCAAGAGTTGTATTAAAATAGTATTCCAAATCTGATTCTGTCCATAGCTCTAAGTGTGCTATTGTGTTTGTCCATTTGGCTTTTTTATTGTTTGCTGTCAGTACATGATTATCAAAAAGTCGTTGCCAAACTATGCAGTGTGGTTTATTGATTCCAGTCTTGAAGAATAAGTAAAAAAATTTAGTCAAAATATAATTATGAAGTTTTACTTCTATAGAAAAAAAATTAAAGAATAACAACTTACTATAAATGTTGAATCTATTACTCTAAAAGTATACTTGCAAAGTTGCTTGATATGCAACATTTTTTTCTTCAAGTGGGACAATAGCAAATCTATGGTCTACAAAAAAAAAATAAATAAATAAATAAACGATCATTTAGTCAATAAAAATGATAGCCATTAAAGGATAGTTTAGCAAATACAAGTGATCGTTTACTTACTAAGCGATCGTGTAATATATATAAACGACCGTTTAGTGAATAGAAGCTATACTTTAAGCGATCGTTTAGCAAATACAAGTGATCGTTCACAACATTCTTTTCCTTAGTAAGCGATCGTTTAATATATATAAATGATCGCTTGGTTAGATAAAGTATGTTGTACTCGATCATGTAGTTTTATATATAAAATAAAATTTGGAAAGAGTACTTACGTCTCCTAGTATCCATGTGTTTTCTTCAAGCTTTTTGAAAAATTCTTTCTTTCTAGTTGCAGTCGCTACTTCCCTTTCTTCATGAGTTGTTTGTTTTGATCTTTTCCAAGATAAGTATGCCTTCCATAATTTTAGATCCACTTGCCACATGAGATCATATTTATTTACATCTCTGATTTTGACATATGGGACAGGTATTGTAGGTTCTGATATGATCTCAGTAGATGTTGTGGGTGGATTAACTTGTTGATCTTGATCAGGCACTTTTTTATTTTCTATTTTACATAGCTTCCTTCTCTTTACTGGTTTTTGTTGTTCATTTATTTCCTATAATGCACAATGTTGTTAACTAAGGAAAAAATAAAAAAAACACAATAATAATTGATGCAAAGTACTTCAGAGTTTTTTTTATATACATACCAATATAGATTCTATCAATTGTAGAACTTTCTTTCTCCATTACTGGTTCATTTTCAACCAAGGTAACTGCTTCATCATTTTTTTGAATCTCAATCTGTTGTTTTGGTCTTTCCTGTAATTTATGATATTAGACAAGTAACAAATTATTAATTCAAAGGACTACACATTTTGTTATGGATGCATACCAATTGAGATTCTATTTTTTCAGTTAAGGTAGATTGCTGCACATTTCCAATTGTTTGATCCTCAGTTACTTGTTCATTTTCTTTTTCTATCTCAACCAAAGTAACTGCTTGATCATTTTTTTTTTGTATTTCCTACAATGCATAATATTATATAAGAAACAAACTCTTAATTCAAAGAACTACAAAGTTGTTGTGTATACATACCAGTTAACATTCTTCATTTACAATTGAAATTGATGGCGACACTTCATGAATTTGTACAGTTTGATCCAATGGAGCTATTGTAAGTTGTTTGAGAGTACTACTTGATGATAGTAGTATCTCACAAAATGAAAGACTTTGGCTCATAAGTGGAAAGGTAGTAACCGTTTCTGGCAGATCTTTTTCTTTCTGACTTTGACCATATATATTATTCGATAAATGCCTTATAGTCAATAGCAAGTTTGCATCCCTGCCGTCTATGTTAATATCACTACTTGATTCCTCTTGATGTTCCCTAAACAAAATGAGAAAAAAAATGAGAATAACAAAAAATACGGTTACTTATTTAGAATGTCAGCAATTTTCAACAATATAAAGCAGTAAACAATGAATGAAATGTTAACCTTTGGGTTTCCTCTTGATGTTCAGTATGTTGTTCTTCAACATATGGTTGCTCATTGGTGATCATATTTTCTCTATTTTGATGATCATCATTGTCATTCTAATGAGTATGATCATTCCCTTGATTTTGATTTTGATTCTAATAAACAAATAAAAACGAAAATAAAATTAAAAAAAAACTCGAATTGTTAAACGATCGTTTATATAAAAGTAAACAATGATGTATCCTATCTAAACGATCGTGTAACTTTGATAAACAATCATTGAAATTTGATAGGTGATCGAATATTTTAGTTAAAACGATCGTTTATTTAAACAACTGATGAATGAAATACTTTCTGAAAACAAAGTTTACCTGGACCAATCTCTCAAGCATCAGCTTCATTTCAGACAGCTCCAATGACTACTTTCTAATTGTGTCATCCATCCTAGAGATTATAGAAGTCAGTGTGGATAAATCCTTATGAACTTCTTTTATTTCCTTCTTCAGTTTTTTGCAGGATTTCGAATGACTTTGTTGTTCTTTTTCATTGGACTTTTTTGATCTGCAACGTTTCTTGTTGGTGATTGAATGCATTTCAGATTGGTCAGCCACTGTTTTGACTTTGTTTCCTTTGTGGTGATAGTTGTGGAGATGAGTTTGATTCCTTTAGTGATTGATTGTTAATTGCATCATCAAGAGTATTGGTATCACTGTTGTTAATATCTGGAATGAATTCATCATCCTTCATTTTCATGTTATCATCCCCTCAAATTCGACTCTTCATGAAAGTTTTCTCTTGGGTTGATAGCTTCAGTTTAGGTTTAACAACAGTTTGCAATGTTACAATCAAAGAATTATTAATATAAACGATCGTTTATAAAATAATATGATACTACATTTGGCATTCAATATAAACGATATTGCATTAAGCTAAACGATCGTATATGTTGAAATGTAAACGATCGGGTAATTGTATTAAACGATCGCTGACAGGTTTTACTTACATTTTTGTTCTCGAATATGTTCTTTGTAACATTTTGTAAGATGGAGCTTGTGTACAATTCCATCTTAATATCCTAGGGATTGATCCCTTATTATTTTTTTGTGGCCAAGTACTCACTTGCAGTTGAGAGTACTTCATAAGCCCACACCTAAAACATTTAAACAAATATGTTAAACTTTGATGTTTAGTTTGTATTTAATTAAAATGTATAAACAAATAAAAATCACCTGAAAAGCAAGCAAGCAGCCTTTGATGTTGTAGTATGCCACTGCTTCGGAACTTTTTGTCTTCTTTAACTCGTATATTTTTTTTCCTTATAGACTTGTCTTTAAACTGTTGAGCAGACGAGTGTAGAAGAAAGTTGACCAATCAAAGTTCTTAAAAACTTCTTCATCATTAACTTTTCCCAAAATATCCATATCAAACTGTGTTTTCTTATCCTTCCTGACCATCACAGTTTCATGATCATTTGAAAATTCAAAATTCTTGAAAATTTCCTCAACTTCCAAGCATGTTATTATTTTCTTGTTTTCTAATCCAAATAGAAGGCTTTGTAGGTGCTTATTATAATAATCTTTCTCCAAAGTTACATTTGTTGGCCACAATCCAGTTATGATGTTGAATTCCTTTTGGGTGAAACATACGTTTTTCCCCAAAACTGAAAAATAGATTTCATATACGTTGGATTCTTCAGGTATCTACCTCAGCAAGAAATGATGGATCAACAGGTCGTTGAAGACCATGTTGACATTCAACTATTGACCAAAAATTATTTTGTTGAACATCTGCAATTGTTCCTTAGTCAGTTTATCCTTAATAAGACTGTCAATCTTGTGCACTTGGCATGAAACACTAGTAAGGAAGTACTTGTCACTCTATATAGCCATCCTGAAAATAATGATCATAATATACTTTCATTATGTACACGTTCGTTTATAAAACACTAAACCATAAACCCTAAAATTAAATTATCATTTACTTGATGTAACAGATCGTTTAATCCAAATAGATAGACATTCGTAATATAATTAATCGGCAAGTAATGATAAATTGAAACATTTAACAATCTCTAGAATAGAAGTTTAAACAAATCCAAAAATCTAAACGCTTAAGAATAAGAATTTAAGAATAGAACGATAGTTTTCAAGACAGAAGTAGAAACGTTTGAAATATAAAGAAGATGGCGTGTACCGTTATAGTATGAAAAGTTCAGCAAAATACCTTTTAACGTTGAAGAGAAAAATGGAATAGGAAATCTTTGAGACGAAAAGCTGAGTGATTAGTGCGTTTGTGCATTACGAAGTGACGGAAAACGAAGAAGGCGGTATGTATATATTGGTTGTTTTTACCAAAGGGGCAATATTGTAAATTCACGTGTTTTTTTTAAATGTTGAATCGCATTCCTTACTGTTTAATATATATATATATATATATATATATATATATATATATATATATATATATATATATATATAACGATCATGTAATTAAGTCAAAACAATCTTTTAAAAGATGTAATTGATCACATTGTTAAACGATGGGAAAAACATATAATGTTAAACGATGATGTTGTACAACTAAACGATCGTGTAGTATATCATTTATAAGATGTTAAACGATGATGCTGTACAATTTACACGATTGTGAAGTATATTATTTAAGCGACTATGTATTTATACAATTAAACGATGGTATTGTTGAATATAAATGATTGTGGTGATAATGTAATTGATCCCTTTATACGTTTTACAAAATAGTGTATGATATAAAGAGTGAAATGGAATACAGATTTCTCAAGTATAAAACAAAGGAATTTTTGAAAGTTAAAGCTTCAAATCTTCAAATACTATAAATCATCTCTAAAATATTGAAAAATTTGTAGGTCGAAGGATGGAGCAGTATCAATGTATTCTTGAGTTGACATTCTTCTTTCGTTTATCTTGTTGCTTTCTTCTTGTGTTGAGACTTTTGTCTTTTTTTGTTGACTAACATTATTTTCCTTTTGCATTTCTTTAATTTCTCTCTTCTTTCCTTTTGTTTCAACTTCTTGTGGTGCATGCTCTTGACTGCTATCAGTGTCAGTTTCTTCTTCTGTTTCAGTTTCGTTATTATCAACCTCATCCTCTTAAATCAACTTTTGTTTTCCTTTTTGTTGTATCTTTTGTATTTTCTTCCACTTTTTTTTTCTATTTTTTCTTCAACGATTACAATATTTTCCAATTGAATCTGGCTTCGTTTTGTTTTGTCTTGTTGTCTTCTATTTTCAACTTCTTCTTCTTTTTCTCCATCTTTAAATTCAATTATCTGAATGTAAAAAGAGAATGTGTTATCAAAATCATTGTGCAAGAAAATGTAGACAACCATGCAATATAAAGATCGTTTAATATAATTAAATGATCGTGAAATCAGTTGTATATTAAACAAATTAAAACCTATGTTAATACGTGTGTTTTTTGTGTTCCTAAATGAATAAACCAGTTGTTCTTTTCGTCTACTTCATCTATCTGCAAACACATAAAGTAAGAATGTTCAAAGACATTATGAAGAAAACACATCCAAACAGATAAAATATATCCGTCTATACGAGTTATATTTATTGTTTGAAAAAGAATTAAACCTGCGGCAATATTTGTGTTTTGGGTGTTTCTAAATCTGTAGTTTCTATTGTTTCCAAACTACTTTGTGTTTCCAAAACGGCAGTTTCCTGTAAAGAAAAAGAAACAACATAATCATGTTTTATTTGAAAATTGAGGAACATTAAACAAAACAAAGGAGTACATAATGAATAAGGCACTAACCGTAGGGCAATGTGTTGTTGCATACTTTACCATTGTATTAACTTGTTCATCATCATTAAGAAGATCAAGGCTACAAGTAGGTAGTCTATTTTTCTCCACGACTTTTGTATATGGAATTTCTTTCTCATCCTGTTGTTATTGAACTTTGGCTGATGGTGGTGGAACATTCAAGCTTGTCATAACCATTGTCAATAATATTTGTTAGTTTCTATTTTTCTTGATTTTTTCTGATTTTACTTATTTCATTTAAAATTTTATTTGTTTCATCGTTTTTTTCCATTTCTTTCTCTTTTTTTCCTGTTGCTCTGCTTTTTCTTTTCTTTCCTACTTCTCAATATTTTTGAAATATCTCAAAATTGTTTGAGATTCTTCTTCTGATGAGTCTAGAGGTGTTATAGAGAACTACAAATAAAATGATATTAGATTATTAGTGAAAAAGTAGCAAAGGTATTGATAAACAGTGATAGATTTATATCATCATCTATTCAAAATATACTGTAACGCCCCGAAGATCGAGGTAAAATTTTAGTATTTTATGTGAATTTTTCGGGAATTTAGGATTTTTTTGTAAAGCGATAAAATAATAATATAATATTTATTTATATTATTATCATTAGGTAATTTATCATTTTATTTTAATATTGATAATTTTTTTATTTTATTTATTATTTCTTATTTATTTAAAATACTAATATTATTATTTAATAATTAATTATTTAATAGTAATATTTTAATATAAACTTTAATTAATTTCATTTAATATATTATTATTATATTAATATTTTATTTTTAATAATTATTATTATTATTTAATTTATATATATATATATATATATTTAAAAAAAAAAAAAAGAAAAAGAAGGGAAACCCTCGCGAGCCCCCTTCTTCTTTTCGTCTTCACCATCCTCGCGCGCCGCAGCCATCTCTCTCTCTCTATTCCGTTCAGCGCCGCCGTCCACCATCCCTTCTCCGTGCACGCCGCGTCTCCACCTGCCCCGCCACGTTCCGTCTCCCTTCCGCCTCCAGCGTCATCAGCTTCATCGTGTTCGTCCGCCGCGGCTCCCCATTCATTTCCGATTCGCTTCCAACCGCCGGCAGCCGATAGCCCTCCCTCTTCCTCCGTCTCTGTCACCGTCGACGGCCCCACTTCAGTTTGTGTTCCCGACGCAGCCCTGAACGCCGAGGAGAGCCACCCACGTCCGCCGTCGACGTCTCTCACTCGAGCGTTGTCGGGTGGAGCAAAAAACCAGATCCGAGCCACGGATCCGATTCGAGCAAGCCGCGGGCTGGAGCTGAGTGAGCCGGGTGAGCCGAGCCGAGTGAGCCGAGCCGAGTGAGCCGAGTGAGCCGAGTGAGCCGAGCCACGAGCCGAGCCGCGAGCCGAGTGAGCCGAGCCGCGAGCCGAGTGAGCCGAGCCGCGAGCCGCACTGAACCGAGCCGCGAGCCGAGTTGAGTCGAGCCGCGAGCCGAGTTGAGCCGAGCCACAAGCCGAGCTGTGAGCCGAGGCCAAGCCGAGCCGAGCCGAGGTGGAGCCGAGCCGAGCCGAGCCGAGCCGAGCCGAGCTCCTTGTTTCCCCAAGCCACCTAAGCCTTCCTTCCTCCGCTCCGGGTCACGGTGAGTCTTCGGTAAGGATTGTTTTCGATGAATTCCCTAATGTTGCTACACCCGATTAGAGTTTGAATATTGGAATAAGATATGGCCCTACTTTTCTCCCTTGAAGGTAGTACAGAGTTGACGCTTGAGTTCTCGGGTCTTGCGGTAGGCTTGTTTGGAGGTAGTTTTCCTTTCCTTGGGTAAGTCAACGGATGTCGCTTCTGACCTTTTAAAACGACTTCTACTAAAGTCATCAACTAAAACCTTCGTGTTTCGTTTAGGTGGATCTGTTGAGCGTGGATTCGATCGAGGGGCATAACCGAGTATCAGGTAAGGGTTTTCCTACTACTGGACCTCGGGTCGAGGCCGGAAACGTAGTAATCCACAGGGGATTACACGTTAGTGACTATACTGAATAAGTGTATCTGTGTTGACTGATGAGCACTGTTATTATGTTTCTGTCTGATGTAACTGAACTGCAACCGCTAATTGTAGATTGAGATTTTAGATTGATGGACGTTGATCATGGGATTAGACGGGGAAGGACAGTGAGTTCAGTTGGTTATTTAGCTGTTTGAGTCTTGGAGCTCTTCCATAATGGTATACGAATAGTTGACGCGTATAGCAACTGAGGGTGTAATGGTTTAAGCCTATACTACCTGGCCAGTAAAGCCTTTAGGGAAAATGTAAAATGATTGATGATTGTGGTATGACTGTGGTAGACGATTTAGTATAGACCGAGGGGTAACGGTTAGCTTCATCTATGGGGTAGTGTGCCTTACTGATATGTGCATCCTTCGGGAGCACTAGACTGATGTGTGCATCCTTCGGGAGCACTAGACTGATGTGTGCATCCTCCGGGAGCACTAGACTGATATGTGCATCCTTCGGGAGCACTAGACTGATGTGTGCATCCTTCGGGAGCACTAGACTGATATGTGCAACCTTCGGGAGCACTAGACTGATATGTGCATCCTTCGGGAGCACTAGACTGATATGTGCGTTCTACGGGACCACTAGACTGTTATGTAGGGTACCCCCGAATAGGAAGTTAACTGTTGTCCCCTAACGGGCCCAGTAGTGGGTCCCTTACTGGGTATGTTTATACTCACCCTTTTCTCTTCTTAAACTTTTCAGGTAAGGGCACAGCGAGGGGCAGACCGACGAGAGGCAGGAAGGACGCGTGAAGGCCATATGGACGCGTCTGGTTTTCTTATCGCTTCCGCTATGTATTTTGTCAGAATATTTGACTTGTGGTTTTGAACTGATAACTTGAGTTTTTTTATTTGAGACTTTTATGATTGATTTAAAATAGGGCCCGAAACTGTCTTTTTGTAATGTTTCTAATGCTTTTAATGAATCGTAACTGGTCCGTTTTAAATTTTATGTCGAATGGTCGAGTTTTGGTATTTGGTAGTGACCTCAGCTTAGTCCGGAAAGTTGGGTCGTTACAGTTGGTATCAGAGCCTAAGTTTTAGGTTCTGTAGACTGACTTATAATGTGAGTCCGTGTTTTGTGTCCTTATGGCTGAAACGACCCTTGCCGCTCGTCAGGTACGCTCCCATGAAAGTATATGTATAACTCTACATGCATTACCTTACCTAAGTTAAACTGCAAATTCAATTACCATTATGACTAAAGGGATCGTTGGTGGTTGTTAGGGAAATGCCGCCAAGGAGAGGTGCACGTAGGGGTGGCCGAGGAGGCCGAGGAAGGGGAGCAGGACGCATTCAACCTGAGGTGCAGCCTGTAGCCCAAGCCCCTGACCCGGCTGCGCCAGTTACTCATGCGGACCTAGCCGCCATGGAGCAGAGGTTTAGAGATTTGATTATGCAGATGCGGGAGCAGCAGAAGCCTGCCTCGCCAACTCCGGCGCCAGCTCCAGCGCCAGCCCCAGCACCAGCTCCTGTTCCAGCTCCGACTCCAGTACCAGTTACGCCCCAATTTGTGCCGGATCAGTTGTCAGCAGAGGCTAAGCATCTGAGGGATTTCAGGAAGTATAATCCCACGACGTTCGATGGGTCTTTGGAGGACCCCACCATGGCTCAGATGTGGTTATCGTCCTTGGAGACCATATTCCGTTACATGAAATGCCCTGAGGATCAGAAAGTTCAGTGTGCTGTTTTTATGTTGACTGACAGAGGTACTGCATGGTGGGAGACTACAGAGAGAATGCTAGGTGGTGATGTGAGTCAGATCACGTGGCAGTAGTTTAAGGAGAGTTTCTATGCGAAATTCTTCTCTGCTAGTTTGAGAGACGCCAAGCGGCAGGAGTTCCTGAACTTAGAGCAGGGTGACATGACAGTGGAGCAGTACGATGCGGAGTTTGACATGTTGTCCCGCTTCGCTCCCGAGATGATAGCGACCGAGGCGGCCAGAGCTGATAAGTAATTTAGAGGCCTCCGACTGGACATTCAGGGTTTGGTCCGAGCTTTCCGACCCGCTACTCATGCCGATGCACTGCGCCTGGCAGTGGATCTCAGTTTACAGGAGAGGGCTAACTCGTCTAAGACCGCTGGTAGAGGTTCGACATCGGGACAGAAGAGGAAGGCTGAGCAGCAGCCTGTTCCAGTGCCACAGCGGAATTTCAGATCAGGTGGTGAGTTTCGCCGCTTCCAGCAGAAACCTTTTGAGGCAGGGGAGGCTGCCAGAGGGAAGCCGTTGTGTACCACTTGTGGGAAGCACCATCTGGGCCGTTGCTTATTCGGGACCATGACTTGCTTTAAGTGCAGGCAAGAGGGTCATACAGCTGATAGATGCCCGTTGAGACTCACGGGGAACGCGCAGAATCAGGGAGCAGGTGCTCCACATCAGGGTAGAGTCTTTGCTACCAACAAGACTGAGGCTGAGAAGGCAGGCACGGTAGTGACAGGTACGCTCCCAGTGTTGGGGCATTACGCCTTAGTTTTGTTTGATTCGGGTTCGTCACATTCTTTTATCTCGTCCACATTTGTGTTGCATGCCCGCTTAGAGGTAGAACCCTTACACCATGTTCTATCAGTATTTACTCCTTCCGGGGAGTGTATGTTGTCAAAGGAAAAGGTGAAAACATGCCAGATTGAGATAGCAGGCCATGTGATTGAGGTAACGCTGTTAGTTCTGGATATGCTCGACTTTGATGTAATCCTGGGTATGGATTGGTTAGCCGCTAACCACGCCAGCATAGATTGTTCCCGTAAGGAGGTAACGTTTAACCCTCCCTCGAGGGCCAGTTTTAAATTTAAGGGAGAAGGGTCAAGGTCGTTGCCTCAGGTAATCTCAGCCATCAGGGCCAGTAAACTGCTCAGTCAGGGTACTTGGGGTATCTTAGCGAGCGTGGTGGATACTAGAGAGGCCGATGTATCCCTGTCATCAGAACCAGTAGTGAGGGACTATTCGGATGTCTTTCCTGAGGAACTTCCAGGGTTACCTCCGCACAGGGAGGTTGAGTTTGCCATAGAGTTGGAGCCGGGCACGGTTCCTATATCCAGGGCCCCTTACAGAATGGCCCCCGCAGAACTGAAAGAACTGAAGGTACAATTACAGGAATTGCTTGATAAGGGATTCATTCGACCGAGCGTGTCACCTTGGGGTGCGCCAGTTTTATTTGTTAAGAAGAAGGATGGATCGATGCGTCTATGCATTGACTATAGGGAGTTGAACAAGGTGACCGTAAAGAACAGATATCCCTTGCCCAGGATTGACGATCTATTCGACCAGTTACAGGGAGCCACAGTGTTCTCTAAGATTGATCTTCGGTCGGGATACCATCAGCTGAGGATTAAGGATGAGGATGTACCGAAGACAGCATTTCGTTCCAGGTATGGACACTACGAGTTTATTGTAATGTCTTTTGGTTTGACGAATGCTCCGGCAGTGTTTATGGACTTGATGAACAGAGTATTTAGGGAGTTCCTAGATACTTTTGTGATCGTGTTTATCGACGACATCTTGATATACTCCAAGACGGAGGCCGAACATGAGAAGCACTTACGTATGGTTTTGCAAACACTTCGGGATAATAAGTTGTATGCAAAGTTCTCGAAATGCGAGTTTTGGCTGAAGCAGGTGTCCTTTCTGGGTCACGTGGTTTCTAAGGCTGGAGTCTCTGTGGATCCAGCTAAGATAGAGGCTGTCACCGGTTAGACCCGACCTTCCACTGTCAGTGAGGTTCGTAGCTTTCTGGGTTTAGCAGGTTATTATCGACGGTTTGTGGAGAACTTTTCTCGTATAGCTACTCCTCTCACTCAGTTGACCAGGAAGGGAGCTCCTTTTGTTTGGAGCAAGGCATGTGAGGACAGTTTCCAGAACCTTAAACAGAAGCTAGTTACCGCACCGGTTCTTACTGTACCTGATGGTTCTGGCAGTTTTGTGATTTATAGTGATGCTTCCAAGAAGGGTTTGGGTTGTGCTTTGATGCAGCAGGGTAAGGTGGTTGTTTATGCGTCTCGTCAGTTGAAGAGTCATGAGCAGAACTACCCTACACATGATCTAGAGTTGGCAGCAGTGGTTTTTGCTTTGAAAATATGGAGGCATTACTTATATGGTGAAAAGCTACAGATCTTCACGGACCATAAGAGCCTGAAATACTTCTTTACTCAGAAAGAATTGAATATGAGACAGCGGAGATGGCTTGAGTTAGTGAAGGATTACGATTGTGAGATACTGTATCATCCAGGCAAAGCAAATGTGGTAGCTGATGCTCTTAGTAGGAAGGTATCACATTCAGCAGCACTTATTACCCGACAGGCCCCATTGCATCGGGATCTCGAGCGGGCTGAGATTGCAGTGTCGGTGGGGGCAGTTACTATGCAGTTAGCCCAGTTGACGGTACAGCCGACTTTGAGGCAAAGGATCATTGATGCTCAGAGTAACGATCCTTATTTGGTCGAGAAACGTGGTCTAGTAGAGGCAGGGCAAGCGGAGGGGTTCTCCATATCCTCTGATGGTGGACTTGTGTTTGAGAGACGCCTCTGTGTGCCGTCAGACACTGTGATTAAGACAGAATTATTATCTGAGGCTCATAGTTCCCTATTTTCCATGCACCCGGGTAGTACGAAGATGTATCAGGATCTGAAGCGAGTTTATTGGTGGCGTAACATGAAGAGGGAAGTAGCAGAATTTGTTAGTAGATGCTTGGTGTGTCAGCAGGTTAAGGCACCAAGGCAGAAGCCAGCGGGTTTATTACAACCATTGAGCATACCGGAATGGAAGTGGGAAAACGTGTGCATGGATTTCATTACGGGGCTGCCGAGAACTCTGAGGGGTTTTACAGTGATTTGGGTTGTGGTGGACAGGCTTACCAAATCAGCGCACTTCGTTCCGGGTAAATCCACCTATACTGCTAGTAAATGGGCACAGTTGTACATGTCTGAGATAGTGAGATTGCATGGGGTGCCAGTGTCGATTGTTTCTAATAAAGATGCCCGTTTCACTTCCAAATTCTGGAAGGGTTTGCAGACTGCTATGCGCACGAGGTTGCGAGCGTGTGCATTGGAATTTCCAGGTAGCTGGGACTCCCACTTACATTTGATGGAATTTGCTTATAATAACAGTTATCAGGCTACTATCGGCATGGCACCATTTGAGGCCTTGTATGGCAAATGTTGTAGATCCCCGGTCTGCTGGGGCGAAGTGGGAGAGCAAAGATTGATGGGTCCTGAGTTAGTTCAGTCTACCAATGAAGCGATACAGAAGATTAGATCACGCATACATACTGCTCAGAGTAGACAGAAGAGTTATGCAGATGTGAGGCGGAAGGATCTCGAATTTGAGGTAGGGGACAAGGTGTTCTTAAAGGTAGCACCTATGAGAGGTGTCTTACGATTTGAAAGGAGGGGAAAGCTGAGTCCCCGTTTTGTTGGGCCGTTTGAGATTCTGGAGCGGATTGGCCCTGTAGCTTATCGCTTGGCGTTGCCACCATCACTCTCGACAGTTCATGATGTGTTCCATGTCTCCATGTTGAGGAAGTACGTGCCAGATCCATCCCATGTAGTGGATTACGAGCCACTGGAAATTGATGAAAACTTGAGCTATACCGAACAACCCGTTGAGGTGCTGGCTAGAGAAGTGAAAACGTTGAGGAATAAAGAAATTCCTTTGGTTAAAGTCTTATGGCGGAATCACCGGGTAGAAGAGGCTACGTGGGAGCGTGAAGATGACATGAGGTCCCGTTATCCCGAACTGTTCGAGGAATAAAACTTTCGAGGACGAAAGTTCCCTAAGGAGGGAAGAATGTAACGCCCCGAAGATCGAGGTAAAATTTTAGTATTTTATGTGAATTTTTCGGGAATTTAGGATTTTTTTGTAAAGCGATAAAATAATAATATAATATTTATTTATATTATTATCATTAGGTAATTTATCATTTTATTTTAATATTGATAATTTTTTTATTTTATTTATTATTTCTTATTTATTTAAAATACTAATATTATTATTTAATAATTAATTATTTAATAGTAATATTTTAATATAAACTTTAATTAATTTCATTTAATATATTATTATTATATTAATATTTTATTTTTAATAATTATTATTATTATTTAATTTATATATATATATATATATATTTAAAAAAAAAAAAAAAAAAAAAAAGGGAAACCCTCGCGAGCCCCCTTCTTCTTTTCGTCTTCACCATCCTCGCGCGCCGCAGCCATCTCTCTCTCTCTATTCCGTTCAGCGCCGCCGTCCACCATCCCTTCTCCGTGCACGCCGCGTCTCCACCTGCCCCGCCACGTTCCGTCTCCCTTCCGCCTCCAGCGTCATCAGCTTCATCGTGTTCGTCCGCCGCGGCTCCCCATCCATTTCCGATTCGCTTCCAACCGCCGGCAGCCGATAGCCCTCCCTCTTCCTCCGTCTCTGTCACCGTCGACGGCCCCACTTCAGTCTGTGTTCCCGACGTAGCCCTGAACGCCAAGGAGAGCCACCCACGTCCGCCGTCGACGTCTCTCACTCGAGCGTTGTCGGGTGGAGCAAAAAACCAGATCCGAGCCACGGATCCGATTCGAGCAAGCCGCGGGCTGGAGCCGAGTGAGCCGGGTGAGCCGAGTGAGCCGGGTGAGCCGAGCCGAGTGAGCCGAGTGAGCCGAGCCGAGTGAGCCGAGTGAGCCGAGCCACGAGCCGAGCCGCGAGCCGAGTGAGCCGAGCCGCGAGCCGCACTGAACCGAGCCGCGAGCCGAGTTGAGTCGAGCCGCGAGCCGAGCTGTGAGCCGAGGCCAAGCCGAGCCGAGCCGAGGTGGAGCCGAGCCGAGCCGAGCCGAGCTGAACGCCTTCAAGCCAAGCCGAGCTCCTTGTTTCCCCAAGCCACCTAAGCCTTCCTTCCTCCGCTCCGGGTCACGGTGAGTCTTCGGTAAGGATTGTTTTCGATGAATTCCCTAATGTTGCTACACCCGATTAGAGTTTGAATATTGGAATAAGATATGGCCCTACTTTTCTCCCTTGAAGGTAGTACAGAGTTGACGCTTGAGTTCTCGGGTCTTGCGGTAGGCTTGTTTGGAGGTAGTTTTCCTTTCCTTGGGTAAGTCAACGGATGTCGCTTCTGACCTTTTAAAACGACTTCTACTAAAGTCATCAACTAAAACCTTCGTGTTTCGTTTAGGTGGATCTGTTGAGCGTGGATTCGATCGAGGGGCATAACCGAGTATCAGGTAAGGGTTTTCCTACTACTGGACCTCGGGTCGAGGCCGGAAACGTAGTAATCCACAGGGGATTACACGTTAGTGACTATACTGAATAAGTGTATCTGTGTTGACTGATGAGCACTGTTATTATGTTTCTGTCTGATGTAACTGAACTGCAACCGCTAATTGTAGATTGAGATTTTAGATTGATGGACGTTGATCATGGGATTAGACGGGGAAGGACAGTGAGTTCAGTTGGTTATTTAGTTGTTTGAGTCTTGGGGCTCTTCCATAATGGTATACGAATAGTTGACGCGTATAGCAACTGAGGGTGTAATGGTTTAAGCCTATACTACCTGGCCAGTAAAGCCTTTAGGGAAAATGTAAAATGATTGATGATTGTGGTATGACTGTGGTAGACGATTTAGTATAGACCGAGGGGTAACGGTTAGCTTCATCTATGGGGTAGTGTGCCTTACTGATATGTGCATCCTTCGGGAGCACTAGACTGATGTGTGCATCCTTCGGGAGCACTAGACTGATGTGTGCATCCTCCGGGAGCACTAGACTGATATGTGCATCCTTCGGGAGCACTAGACTGATGTGTGCATCCTTCGGGAGCACTAGACTGATATGTGCAACCTTCGGGAGCACTAGACTGATATGTGCATCCTTCGGGAGCACTAGACTGATATGTGCGTTCTACGGGACCACTAGACTGTTATGTAGGGTACACCCGAATAGGAAGTTAACTATTGTCCCCTAACGGGCCCAGTAGTGGGTCCCTTACTGGGTATGTTTATACTCACCCTTTCTCTTCTTAAACTTTTCAGGTAAGGGCACAGCGAGGGGCAGACCGACGAGAGGCAGGAAGGACGCGTGAAGGCCATATGGACGCGTCTGGTTTTCTTATCGCTTCCGCTATGTATTTTGTCAGAATATTTGACTTGTGGTTTTGAACTGATAACTTGAGTTTTTTTATTTGAGACTTTTATGATTGATTTAAAATAGGGCCCGAAACTGTCTTTTTGTAATGTTTCTAATGCTTTTAATGAATCGTAACTGGTCTGTTTTAAATTTTATGTCGAATGGTCGAGTTTTGGTATTTGGTAGTGACCTCAGCTTAGTCCGGAAAGTTGGGTCGTTACATATACATGGATAGAAAATCTTTCATTGTCTATATAGATAAACATATATAAAGCATGCTCTAAGTTTACTTACATTCTCAAATTTAAAAATGTCGATGTTTAGAGTCCTCCAGTCACTTGTTTCCAAACATCTCCATGTTACAATTGGTGGCCGTTCGTTGTAAGCTTTCTTCCAAACCCAACATCTAAATTGGAAAGTCTTGGTATTTTCTCAAAAGCCCAATAGACTAAAGCTAGGGAAAAACCCTTGAAGGTATATAGCATCCTTGTCACTGTAGGATGTTTTTTTGAAGAACTGATATGTTAGGATGTATGATAACCTTCCCCATGGATAGCCTTTGAAGATTTCTTCATTATCCAATATGTCTACATGTAAGAGATTTATGTGGTTGTGTTGCTTCTTAGGAATTAAAAAAACTTCTAAGATATAGAGGTTAACTAGTTTTTCTTTCAATGAGTCTTCCTTGTTGCACAACACTTTGAAAGTTCCTTCTATATCTCTTCTTGTTATAAAGTCATCATGATGGAAAATTGCATTTTTTAGACCATTTTCTTTTCTTTCTCCTAGATTTAACTCAGGAAATTTGTGACCTTTTAGTTGAGTCACAAAACAAAAGTCTTTCAGCTCAAATTCTGCTATATGTCCATTGAAGTTGAAAGCAAGGACATTAGTTTTTTTTGTATGACATTGTTTTCTTAATAGAAAATTCAGGAATTGTATTGGTATTTTTGGCCATTTTAATGTTAAGGAACTAGCCAAAAGGATTGTTTGTTAAAACTCAAGAAAGAATTCTTTTGTTTATTTTTGACTTGATCTGATTCAATGTTTCTAAACTGTAGCATATAGTAATTCTAAGATTTTTTTAGTCATCTTCCATAATAATATCATTTGGATAGTGTTTCACCTGTTGAATGACATAACAAATAGTATGTTTTAAACAAAGGTAAGTTTTAACAAATTTACAAATGCAGAGCGCTATAAAGAAAAAGATACATAAATATACAATGCTATACAGACTCACATTCTAGTTTATTACCTTTATTCTTTTTTCTTTCTTCACTTTTCTTTCTTCTGTCTTTGCTTTACACCTTATTGATTTGCTACACGATGCTTGTTGATTCTTGCTCACCATCTATTTGTAAAAAAGAAGATTAATATAAATTATATTCAATGAAATATATACAATCAATATAGAAACAGATATCTTTGTATGTGGGATAGATCGTGATAGATATAGATTGATCGAAATGAATATAGATTAAGACCTCTTTGTATGCGATATAAATCGTGGTAGATATATATAGATGATGGAGATAGATCGAAATGAATATAGATTTAGACCTTGTCGTATGCGATATAGATTGTGGTAGATATATGTAAATGTTGGAGATAGAGTGAAATGAACATATATTCAAACCTTTATGTATGCAAGTCAGATCATCAATCGCGATAGTTCTGTTGAAGTAGTTACTAGGATATAAATGATTGACGAGGAAGACGATGAACGAAAATGTCTGAGCAAATTCCTTCATCTTTTTATAGTCCCTTCATTTCTATGACATTTTTGTAATTACGATTTATTGGAGTTTCTATAAATGTTCGTTTATACTTATACTTATATAAACAATCGCTGAAATTTCTCTACATGATCGTGTATACTTAAACTTTTTCGTCATCTTTTACTGTTTATTAACTTATCGTTTATATATATATGATTATCGTTTATATTTTCAAACACGATCAGACATACATATGAGATAATCGTTAGGGATAATTTATGCAATCGTTAAAGTATTTTGTTATCGTTTAGCATTTATTTTTTATCGTTTATGTATTTTTTAATTTACCAGATTGTGTATCAATTCTATATTATTCTACACGATACCGTCTAATAATCGTTTATAAATATTAGTTGGGCGCGCAGATGATTAATCTCGTGTTTGTTGAGGTATTTTTGGCATTTCGCATTATGGGCCTATGGACTTTTTTCGTTTCTAAAATTGTTCTATAGAGGGTAAATAACTTGCCGCTTTGTTATATTATTGAAAAGACCCTTAAAGTTTAATTAAAATATAAACTTTATACTATAATGTATCACCATACATTATATTAATTCCCAAAGTAAATTTGAACATTTCAAATTAAAACTAATACAAATAAATCTCATTATCCTTTACGAGCTAGGAAGGAGACCAAATGGACCTACAGCAAGCTACAATGATATGAGATTAATTGACTAAACTCATTAACCACATTAATCAATATTCGTTAACTGTGTGTACACTCCACTAAAGACTCACAACTGAACTCTTCTCACTGAAGATATATTTTTGTATCCACGAATATAGACCAATACCAGTAAGTTAGTCTTTTACAAGTGTTCGTAACATCAGCTGGGTCAAATTACCATTTTATCCTAGGGTTACTTATAGTCCTTAAATACCAGTGCTCCTCTAATGAACAACTTGTTTATGGTCCAACCACTAAACAGAAACTCATCTCGTACCATAGAGAGGGTAGGATCCTTTGTTCAAGTCCCAGAGACACCATTTAAGGGAATACTCATCTACTTACCCTAAAGTCAGGAATGAGTGAATTCCATCTTGTGTGATTATGTTCCCAGCTCTCCACTCGATCTTGTCCCGAAAATGATAAGCATATTAAGTTGGCAATCTGGTCACTCTCACCCGTACAAATAAAAGGACAATCCCTCGCGAACAGGAGTTCATCATACACTCAGGATTAAGACTAAGTTACCTAGGTCATCCTAATGAAATAGAAACCTAACTAGTCAACGGAGTTACATCTAATGATTTCTATTTTGCAATTCGGTCTTATGAAAACTCATTGCATATGATACCCTCACTTGCATGTCACCTACACAAACGCGTTGGATCATTGTGTTTGTATCAAATACAAAGTGAGCCATATCCATATTGTTACCAGGATAAGGTACCCAACCTTAACCCTATACTACAGGTCCTTTAAGCTGATCTCGAACATTGATCCTTGTATATCTCTGCATACTGTTCAAGACTTATCAAATAGCTTAAGATGTTAGTTTATTGAATTTAGGTTATTAAGACAAAACTAATAATATAATCAATAACACTTATTGAATTTATAGTAATAAGACTTTATTAATAACGGTCAATGGATTATATTTACTATCTACGAGTTTTAGGATATAAAACCCAACAATGACGTATTAGTAGACTTGGCCAGTAAGGCAGATCAAAGAAGATACTTCTTTCTATCCAGTTTAAAGCTATCTTTTTTTTAATCTTTCAGTGATGGATGTTTACTCATCACTGGAAACTCAAGGAAATCTACTTGTTCCAAGATATCATGCCCATTCAGAACAACCAGAGGAGGCTTACGCTCTACACTTCCACCATGTAACTTCTACGCCAAACATGATTATCAGGAAGATAACGTTGGTGTCCCATGAAAGCTATTTTTCATCTTATCCCAAATGACAATTTATCTCTCATGCATATGGGACATGCCCGATACTCTTTCGTACTCCATCCAGATAAATCACCATATACTGGAAAGTTATTAATAGTCCATAACAAAGCTGTGTACAATTGAAAAAACTTACCGATAAGAGAATCCTACGTACAATTGGAAAAACTTACCGATAAGAAAATCATACGTATGAACACCAAGACTCCATAACTGTTTTAGTTCCTCAATCAAGGGTTGGAGGTAAACATCAATTTTCCTACTGGGAGATCATGGACCGTGTATTAGCAATGACATGAAGAAGTTGGACTCTTTCATGCATTTTCAAAGTGCCAAATTGTAAGGAATTAACACCACATGCCACATGCTGTAGGTAGTATTCATATCCCCAAAAGGATTGAACCCATCAGAAGCTAATCCCAAACGAACATTCTGTGGATCTAAAGTGAACTCAGAAAATTCATAATAAAAATGCTTCCATCCCTTTGCATCAGCTGGATGTCTCAACACGTCATCTGTTTCGACTCATTTATTCTAATGTCATCTCATTTCATACAAGTCTTCTTATGATACAAACAACCTCTGTAATCTAGGTATCAATGGAAAGTGTCGCAATACCTTTTGCGTGATTTTTTCCCTTTGATAGAACTAGCCTTGTACCGAGACTCACCATAAGTTGGACAATGTGTCAAATCAGTGAACTTCTTCCAATACAACACACAATCGTACTTACATGCATGAGTAGTCATGTATCCCAAGCCCAAGTTACACAACTTTCATTTCGCTTCATAGAAAGAACTAGGGATAGAAGTACCATACATTGGTAATGCACGTTTTAACAGTTGTAATAACATGTCAAATGACTTGTTACTCTAATCGTTAAGAACCTTGACGTGCATCAACATAATCAAAAAGTTGAAGGATGAAAATTTATAACAGTCGGGGTATAGCTTACAATGAGCTTGGTTTAATAACTCCTGAAATAAATTCATCGTTTCCTCTTCTACACCATTATTTGAATGACATGTCATTCTCCAAACCTTCCTCCATTGTTTCTTTTTCATGTTCGATCATAGCTTATAAATCATACAACATTCCCAACATTTCATTATCTTCAGAAAATAAATTAATATTGGTTCCTTCAATATGGAAAAGGTCACTGCTAGTTAATTCCTTCATGGAAAGGGTCACTACTAGTTCCTTCATCAAATCTTTCTATACCTCTATACAAGTTCATTGGCTCTCCATGATACACTCATTTTGTGTAGGAGGGGCACATTCTAATGGTTAATAAATACCTCTCCACACCCCGAATGAGTCCCCACTAGAAGAAATCTGGCCTTTAATGTCAGGTGAAAAAAATGAAAAATGAGCTTTAATGTCGGTTTTCAAAAGGCGGATGTTTAATGTCGGTTTTGAACTGACATTAAAGATAGAGCTTTAATGTCGGTTTAAAACTGACATTAAACATCCTACTTTTTGAGAACTGACATTAAAGCTCATTTTATTTTTTATTTACTTTTTTAAAATTTTGTAAAAAATTGAAGATTTCTCTCTCTTACTTTACTCTTTTCTCAAACCCACAATTTTTCTTTCTAAACCAAATTCAAAATTTTCTCCCTTAATTTTTAATTTCCCTCCAACCTATATTTTATTTCTCTCTTTTAATTTTTTTTTTCCAAAAGTTTAAACTTGTGTTTTCTTTTCCCTTTTTCTCTATATTTTTCTTTTTCCCTCATTTCCCACCAAATTTCCTTTCATTTTCCTCTTACCCATTGTTTTTCCCTTCTTCCCCTTCCCCACGATTTTTCCATTCCTTCCAAAGTTAATCACTCCTGCCCCATCGCCGCACCTCAGCCGATGCCTCATCGTATGCCTCCAATGCTGACTCCAGTCGCAAGCTCAACCAAATCCGACTCCAGCCGCCTCCTTCATCTCCACTAGCCCTAATTTCCAAATCCCACAATAACATCCCAATTTGAAGGACTTCTTCTCTAAAGGAAATAATAATGGGAATAAAAGGAGAAAAGGTAGTTTTGTGTTGGGATTGGAAAAGATTCGAAAGTACTTTCATATACCAATATCAGAAGCAGCAAAAGAGATGAATGTTGGTTTGACAGTGCTTAAAAGAAGATGTAGACAACTTAATTTCATGAGATGGCCTCATAGAAAACATAAGAGCTTGAATTCTCTCATCCAAAATGTGAAGGTATGTGTATCATTTATAAGTTGCCATCCACGTTGGATGTTGTTGGATAAAAATTTGGTTCTCAGTTTTTGGAAAACCTATAAGTACTCACTGATCTACATCCGACTTTTTTGACTTACTATCTACTCTTTACTAATAGTTTTTAAAATAAAAAATAGTTTTCGAATAAAACCTTTCCTTTCCATGAACTTTTATTATACATACGTAAGAAAAGTAGATGTAAATGTTGATTATTGGGTGTTAATGTTGATGAATGTTATTTGTTTGGCAGGAAATGGGGTTAACAAATGAGGTAAAAGGGTTAGAGGAGCACAAGAGGCTATCGGAGGAAATGCCAAATATGGACCTCACCCACACAATCAAAAGGCTAAGGCAAGCTTGCTTCAAAGCCAATTACAAGAAAAACAGAAGACTTAGGTCCAATAATATTGCTTCTCTTCATCACTAACCTTTAATTACTTCTCTAGTCGTTACTGAACAATATATCCCTTCTTTATTTCTTTACTTAATGAATGTGTTAAAATTTTCCTTATGAGTTAAATACCTAGACTTATAGATAATTTTCTCTGCAATTAAAACTTGTGGGAGCTTTGACTGTTTTTTTAGGTTTTCTACGGATCATCGTATTTATGTTCTTGATTTTTACTGTTGTTGTAGGTCATTCTTCTAGTAGTATCTCCATATAAATTTTTAGTTTTGGCTTATGCATAGAAAATTTTGTATTGATGATAGTTATTAATTCTATTGATTTAAAATTAGATATGTGCCTATGATTTTATACGTGTTTTTTTAAAGGATATGGTATTGTTCGTGTTGAATTTATCACTAAAAAACGTTTGCTGTAAGAGACAAAGTAAGAAATTGTTATTACATCAAGTTTTGGAAATATCTCCTATCTTTCATTTATATTTGTTGTTTAATTTCAAGTTTAGAAAAAAGTAGCAACGTGATCTACTTTTAAGAGTTTTGATTTTTTTTTAGAATTAAAAGTTTTGATTTAGTTCTTATAGTTTGGTTAAATTTTCAATGTCGACTCTATGGTTTGAATTTAATTTTAAGTCTCTATGATCTAAAATTTCATTTTTTGTATTCCATAATTTAGTATGTGGTTTTTTTTTCACTGTTACTGAGGTGGTTATTGAAGGCTTAAAAATTTGAGGGAAAATTGAGATTCTCTGTAGGATAGAAATAATGTTGTGAACCAGAAGTTACAGGGTTGAAAAGGATATGTCTGATTTTTATGGATTGTGTTCTTTAATTATTGGGTAAGTCAAGATTTTGAAGTTTAGTTTGGTCCCTAGAACTATTTTCTTTTCTGACTTCACTATGTGAATGACTTTTTAAAATGAAAATATGGTTGTTGTTGTAAGTTCTTATTATCTTCTCTATCATTAAATTGCCCTCTCTATGTATAAATGCATGTATTATTAAAAGTAGTATGTTGCTATCTTTATATGCAATGGTACTTTTGAGCAAAGAAACTTTGATGCTTGGATCTGGTTATATCCTAATGATATAGTAGTTGGTAATATATTTTTCCAGGTCAATTTCTACCAGAGGAATCCAATATTTAAGTCTCTATCAACTATGGTTAGTGGAATGGTAAATCATCCCTTCATTTGGTGCCTTTTCATTATGGCTCTTTGGCGTAAAGTTTTCTAACTTTTAACTTGACAAGGGGATGTGTGTTTCTAGGAGAATCATTGCCGATCTGTATAAAATGAGTATGTGCTATTAATAATGTAGGAAGGAAGTTGCATTACGTCAGAGAGAGGTATTTACAACATCAAATACTTAACATTTATGATCGTGAACATAAGGAAGGTTAGCTCTCACCATTGAAATAATTAGTGCATTGAAGTTGCTAAGATGCCATATTTTTTTGCAACTTTTATCAATGGATGGATCAATAAAGATCCTGAAAACTCCTTAGTAAGTAACATCATCTCTCAATACTCCTTGTAAAATCGGTGTGTGCATTCTTCAAATGATTTAGATTGTGTTGAGAAATGATGGATGATTAATAATGTAAACAAGTTCATTGGATTCAAAAGCATATATTCATCAATGTTCGACATTCAAGAAAATTGCGGACTCTGCTATATGTGATAGTTGCTGAAATAGCATTCTTCTAGTACGCAACTTGATGCTAAAGCTTAAGCTCATAACGACTTAGTTGCAGTTTTTCATTTTGTGTAAGTGGTGGGAAATTGTCAAATTGTCAAATTGTCAAATTCTTTCATGCAAGTGGTAGGAAAGATCCATGCCAAATTAACAGCAATCCTTATATGATAGGTTTTGGTATTGTAGAGATAATATTTTCCCAAATTAAAGACTTCGATCAACTTTGGTGGCTCTCCATTGTTGCTTCTGTTATGTCTTTTACTTACTCAACTATTGGACTTGGCCTTGGAGTTGCTCAAATTACTGGTAAATCCCATTAAACACATGGATCATAGTATAGTATTTAAAACCTTTTTAATGCGATTTTAAGATGAAGATTGTGACTGTACTGTTCTTGTTTTGATTGTTTGCTTTAGCAAATGGGAAAATTGGAGGGAGTTTAACTGGAATTAGCATAGGAACTGTCACTCAAACACAAAAAGTATGGAGGAGCTTCCAAGCTCTTGGAGACATTGCTTTTGCCTACTCATACTCGATTATCCTCATTGAAATTCAGGTACGAATCTCGAAAAAAATCGATGTGCTTTTCCTTTTCCTTTTTTTGTTCTTTTTTCAATTTGATTGATGGAGGTATGTTATGTTTTGTGGAACAGGACACTCTAAAATCTCCACCTTCATAGGCTAAGACAATGAAGAAGGCAACTCAAGTGAGTTTGTCGGTGACAACGCTTTTTTATATGTTGTGTGGCGCTGCTGGCTACGCCGCATTCGGGGACATGGCATCGGGAAACCTACTCACTGGGTTCGGGTTTTATATATAAATACAATATTAAGATTTCATTTTGTGTATGCAAATGTAAAAGACAAATATTAAAGTTTCTAAAATAATATTAATTTTATTGATTTGTTGGCCTGAGAAAAAATATTTATTTACACGAATCGACTGTCAGTTTATAAAAAATGAAAAATAATGCAGCAATTAAATAAAAATAAATTTGTAAAAATGGATCCAAAAACAAGGCTTTAATGTCGTTTTTAAACTGACATTATTGGGGATCTATAATGTCGGTTATAAACTGACATCAAAGCCCAACTGACATTAAAAGGCTTCAATAACACTATGAAAGATGTCGGTTGAAAACCGACATTAAAGGCCTTTAATGTCAGTTTTAAACCGACAATAAAGATGCCTTTAATGTCGCTTTTAAACCGACATTAAAGTCCAACCGACATTAAAGGCCTTTAATAACGCTCGCAAAGATGTCGGTCGTCAAGTGACATTAAAGGCCAGATTTCTTGTAGTGCCCAATTCGAGTTCATACATCTCTTGCATGGACATTTTATCCACCCGTATTCATCGACGTGATACTTCGTAACGTCTAAGAATTTGAAAACTCCCTCTCTATGCTCAACCAATATCTTATTCCTAATGTTCATCCAACTCTTGTCCATCATTAAAAAGCTAGAACATAAATCTTGCACTAAGGGCAACCATAATTCTAACTAAATAAATGCACCCTTGTTTCTAACAAACAACCAGTGTTCACAAATAATGAACTACAGGGTACCATAACTGCAATGTAGCCACAACACATCAATAAAAATTTCAAATTCTTTAATTTTATCAAAATTCTTCAATAATTCACAATTTCGATAATAATTATTCCCTAACATATTACAATTGTTAAAATTTCATTCACATATATAATTTAGTTCTTAAAAAATTAAATATACATTATAACTAAAACATTCTAATAATTTCAATTTACAATTTAAATTATAAAGATATTTACTTATTCAATCTACAAAATTTTATACATTCTACAATATACGTTATTCCTTAACATACACATACAATATTGATACAATCTACAATTGCATTATTCCCTAACGTATACATACAATCTAATTTATACATACAATATACAATTTATACATACAAAAATCTAATATATATTTTTTAGAGATGAAAAAGAGAATAAAATACACTATTTTCATTGGTAGAGACGACGAACCAAATAGACAGCTTCGCGCGGCAGATAAGAAAGCAACAATGAATGGCAGTACAACAGACCTTCCTCTCCTCTATTTTCTTTCTTTCTCCTTTCTCTTTTTTCTTTTTTTAGCCTGCTTCTATGTTTTATGAATCACAAAACTAAAATGAGAGGGGATCTCCCAACGCTGCCCGAAAACGTCGGGAGAACTCCCCACTCATGACACCGTCACTTATGACGTCGTCGGTTCTCAAAAACCTGCCGACGTAGTCACTTATGGCGTTGTGAGAACCTTGTCAAAAGTAGTCAAAATGTCACATATCTCGCGAAGTTACCAACCCTACGTCGATACAGGTTCGACCTTTCATTACGTCATGCAATTTGGCGTCATGATATGATTGTCAAAAAATTTTAAATGTTCAACCTTGCAAACGCGATCAAAGCAATGTCGGTAAAAGGTTGACTCCCACGACGTCTTGCATGCGACGTCGGAAGTCATTGGGGCAATGGCGATGTGTACATGCATGGCGTTGCGAAAAGTCTATATTATTATTTAAATTAAATATTTTCGCGATGTCTCATCAATCGACATTGTGGAAGCCTCACCCTCCACCGACGTTATTTGTGTGGCGTCGCCAAAGCTCCACACTGCCGACACTTTCTTCACAGCGTCATAAAAAGGTTCTTCTTACGATGTCCCTTTTCTCCATGCCTAATTCGGCGTCGACAGACCTCCGATTTTTTGTAGTGTATTTTCCATTTGTGGATCTGTGAACTTTTTCCATTTTCGAAATTTTTCTATACAGTGTAAATATTTTGCTACTTTGTTATATTTTTTAAAAGACCCAAATTTTTTACTAAAATATTAATTTAGGTTATCTTTAATGTTTTACAACCACGACATTTACATAATAATGTAATTGAGTAGAATTTGAATCAACATAATTTAAGACAAATGAATTGAATGATAAATAATATTTTAAATTAAACTTTAACAACATAAGATTAATAAAATCTATTGTATTACCGTTATTAATTTTGCAACAAGATTTATATGCATTTGATAATTTTAATGTTTTGTAATTATTTTTTTATATTTTAATGAAGTATATAGATTTTATTTTTTACATAATTAAATTATATTTAAACTAGAAAAAAAAAGTGAAAATGTTAGAAAAATTAACCTAAGAAATAAAAAATGATTATGAAACAAATTTATGTTTCTATTTCCTTTTTCAAGATGAAAACATTATCAAACAAACTCTAAATATTTCAATCTTCCATTTTCAATCCTAAAAATATATATTTTTTCTTATTAAAATTGACCTCACCATTTCAATTTCAATTTGATTATTTTTTCCATTAAAATTTCGTTTCCAATTTCAATTTTTTAATTATTTTCTTTACTTTGAAGATTTCAATCTTCGGTTTTTTCTTAAAAATATGTTTTTAAAAATTCAATTATGGTAATATATTTTATTTTAGATTCTTTTATAAAGATATATTTATATCATTAATACTATAATATACTTTTGGGAAACTTACATAAATGTAACAAAACACCAACTATTTACGGTCCATATAATAAAGCTCATAAAGTTAGCCATTTTTTAAAAATTCATAGTTTGCCCTTCCATCTTTATTTTGCGATTCGTCTTTCTTCTTTCTTACACTAGAAGAATTTTGGCCTTTAATGTCGGAAAAGTGTTATTAAAGGCCTTTAATCTCATATCTCATCAAAAATTTCAAACAAATAAATAAAAAAAACCAGTAAGAATTAGACAAGCAAAAATACAATGTCAAGAAATTTAATAAGCAGTGACATTTTTCTCATATTTATGCAACCTTCAAATCTTCATTATATATCACTCTATACATTAACAAGAAGATGATAACAAAATTAAGTAAAACTAATTGTTATACTACTAACGATGAATCAAATTAATGAAAAAATGGAGAGAAGATGATTTTATAAACAAACTTTAAGTAACATACTGAAACATAATGAAAGGAGGAAGTCAACATTTAGAAATGTTGGTGGGCCTATACACTTCAATTCTTTTCTAAGATTCTCAATCCCTATAAAGTCCACAGAAGGATTAGAGTGATGATGAGGATGTGACTTCCAAAAAAATTTATTGATTAGTTTTTCTGTTTGAATAAAACACCTCTAAATTATATATATATATATATATATATATATATATATATATATAATTGAGTTTTAAGGAAGAAAAAGAAAATGTAAAGAGGGAGAATTTACTGGACAAAATTCGAGTCCAAGAAATGGACAGCCGATAAGCATTCATCTCCATAGAACCCATCAGTTCAATATCTTCCTTCTAAAATCAAACACCAAAAATCATCTTTAAAACTCTTCCCTTTTTCGTTTTAATCAGAATGTTACAGAAATAGAGAGTACCATGGGTGGTAAGGATTGTCGACCACATCTCAGATGTCATTGTTCTTATTTTTTCCTGAAAATTCCATGAAAACTTTTCTAGGCAAATCAAAGAACCGAGTTTCTATCAAAATAAGAAATTAGAAAGTGGGTTTAACATGGAATATGAGAAAAAAAAACATCTTAATTACCCTTTCCCCTTCCATCTTCAACATAACCCCCTTCAATTTGCAAACATGAAATTTTGAAGTTGAAGCCCTAGAAAATTCAGACCAAGAAATAAAAGAATTGAAGGAAGATGAAGAGTGTACCTGGTAAGAGGATGTGGAAGTTCCAAAGAAGAAATGGTTTGGAAAATCTGATATTTTGGTTTACATAACCAAATCGTCGTGGGTCGCCATCACCGTCCTAAATGTGGATGGAAAACTGCAGAAGTCGACGAAAAGTCAGACGCGGATGAAGGGTGGAGATATGCAAATTGAAGGGTTTTCGTGGAGAGAAAGAGGGAGATAAAAAGAGTGAAATAAATTTTAATAAATTTGAAAATAAAGAGATAGAAGAGTGAAAGAAATTTGAGATTTGAGAAGAGAATGAAGGAAAATTTGAGATTTGAAAATTTTAGAATTGAGAAAAGAATGAAAGAAATTTGAGAAAGATAGAAAAATCGAGGGTTTGAGAAAAGAGTAAAGTAAGAGAGAGAAAGATTCAATTTTTTACAAAATTAAAAAAATAAAAAAGAGCTTTAATGTCGTTCTAAAAAAGAAAGGATGTTTAATGTCGGTTTTAAACCGACATTAAAGCTCTATCTTTAATGTTGGTTTTAAACCGACATTAAACATCCGCCTCTTTTGAAAACCGACATTAAAGCTCATTTTCATTTTTTCCACCTGATATTAAAGGCTAGATTTCTTCTAGTGCTATTTTTTTATGCAATTTTTTTCCATCATTTTTCTTATTTTTCAATTCTTTATTTACGTTATTTAATCTTTTCATCATTTTTCTTCTTTTTCTATTCTTTTTTTTTTTTTTACTTTTCATCTTTTTTTTCACTGCGATTTCTTTCCATCATCTTTCTTCTTTTCCTTTCTTTTTACGTTGTATACAAAAAATAGCAAAATCTAAAAGATCGTGTATAAAGAATCTTGAAGAAAAATCATTTAGATTGAAGTAGCCAAATGTAAATTATCGTGTAAAAATGTAAAAAATCGTTTAAAAAAAATAAAAGATCGTGTATAAAGAATCTTGAAATAAAATCATTTAGATTGGAGTAGTCAAATGTAAACGAGTAAAAAAAGTAAACGATCGTGTAAAAAAATATAAAAGATCGTGTATAAAAAATCTTGAAAAAAAATCATTTAGATTGGAGTAGCCAAATGTAAACGATCGTTTAAAAAAAGTAAACGATCGTGTAAAAGAAATAAAAGATCGTGTATAAAGAATCTTGAAAAAAATCATTTGGATTAGAGTAGCCAAATGTAAACGATCGTGTAAAAAAAGTAAATGATCGTGTAAAGAAATCTAAACGATCGTGTAACAAAAGAATTAGAAAAATCGGGTACCAAATTTTGAAAAAAAAAATCATTTAGATTTGAGTCCCCAAATTTAAAAGGATCGTGTAACCAAATTTAAACGTAACCAAATTAAACGATCGTCTAACAAAATTAAACGATAGAATTGAAAAGATAAATTGTAGTCAAATCTAAACAATCGCGTATAAATTGTAGTTATATCTAAACGATCACAAATATATTACGTGCGCATTATTGACGACGTGGTTGACGGGACATTTTTTGTATTTTACACGGTGAGCCTCTAGGCTTTTTCTGTTTTTGAAATTGTTCTACATAATGTAAATATTTTGCTGCTTTTTTATATTTTTGAAAAGACCCCTATACGTCCAACCAAAATACAAAGATTGAAAAATATAATATTAAAATAAATAAAATATAATAAATAAATAAACAAACAAATAAATAAGAAATTAAAAAAAAATTAGATATTTAGAAAATTTTCAAATTTCTTTCTTCATATTCTTTAAAATCTGTGTCTCTTGCAAATCCACCGGATGTCATTATTTATAGACAATTTGACAAGTATGAATTAGATTACATGACCACTAAGAATGAATATTTTTAAGACATTTGTCAATGTTGTTGGATGATTAAGGAATGACATATGATGGACAGACTTAAATGCATGGGTATCTATATTAATAATGTTTTTAATACTTTCCAATTTCAATTCTTTTAATTAATTTCTTTTCTTTTTTAGATTTCAATTTTCATCTTTTCTTAAAAATATGTTCTAAATATTTAATTGTTTAAATAATGTTATTTAGATGGTTTGATTTCATTTTGAAATTACTATATAAAAATGTATATGATTTTTATTATTAAATAAATAATTCAAAAATATTAAAGATAATTAAACAAACTAAAAAAAATATTAAAGTCGTAAACATGACCCACGACATTGGTCTAACATTTGATCAAACTTAAGCGTAACATGATGATTGGATTAAGGAAAATCGGTTATACGGCCTTGCTTCAAACCAAAACTACAAATAGTTTCGACCCTATTTTTGTCAATAATGTAAAAAACAACATTATCTGAACTTTCTCCATGTGTCTCTTGATTGAAAATTTTAGGCCAATCATAAACTGATACATGGTTGGTTTAAATAGCTCGTCCAATCAAATTGTGTCACCTAGCTGTTAGGCCAAAAATTGAGCTCAAAATCAACCTAACTAAGGTTTCTCTAAACTATAAATAGAAAAGTTCACTCTTTATTTGCTTTAAAAAAAAACAAAATCAAAATAAAAATTTAAAGAATTCAATGGATTGATCTTCAAACAAACTCTCTTCTCCGAGGCATAAATCACAAAATAATAAATTAATTGAAGATAGATTGTATAAAAAATCAATAAATTTAAAGATTGAATTTTATATAGTTGAGAAAAAAGCATCAGAAGATAAAAATAAATAAAATCAGAATTAAATATTCTTGGTCGAAATCTGGTGTAGAACTGTATTCATGAGGATTTTTACACTATTTTGTACTAAAAATAAAGGAATGAAAGTAGTAGAAATTGCTGGAAAGTAAAAATGGCCAAATTCGATATTTTTCTAATGTTTAAATAAAAATGTATTCCAAAGTTTGAAACAAAAGCTACGCACTGCGGCAGTTCATGTTAGTTTGTTAAAAAGAAAAAGAAAAAGAAAAAAAACTCCTTCATTTCACAATCTCCCGCCAAAACCCCCAAATGAGGATCGCAGAAATCCCTTCACCTTCTCAATCTCAATCTCAATCCCAATCCCAATCCCAACGACAACAATCAAATTCACAATTTCGATTCGATCTCTTCAATCCCATTCTTCTCCAAATCGAATCCTTAATCAAGAAGGCTGAGCTCTTCTCCTCCGTTTCCAACGCCGACCACCCTCTCTCTCCGGCCATTCCCGACGACCTCCGCCATTCCCTCACTCATCTCGCTCAATTCACTCCCTTCCCCAATTCCACCAAACTCCACATCTGGAAGCTCAGTTACCGTCTCTGGAACGCTTGTGTCGACCTCTCTAATACTTCCGCCGCCCGCCGATCCTCTACTGACCATGCTAATCTCCGCCATATCGCCTCCGACCTCCTCTATCTTGCCGGCGATGTCCCTGGAGTTCCTTCCCCTGCTGTCAAGTCTGCTTCCTTCTACTACAAGACCGGATTGATATGGCACGGTTTGAAGAATTTCGAACTCGCCTCTAGTTGCTTCGAGAGGGCTTCGGACATCGTCTTGAAGATAGATCTAACTTCAGTCGTCGATTCCGACGCTAAGAAGCTTCTGTTGGATCTGAACATCGCTAGGGCTCGAACGGCCTGGCAGATCTCTGACAGGAATCTTGCAATGGTGCTTCTTAGTCGAGCGAAAGGTTTGATGTTCGGTTCTCCTGAGCACTACAAAGCGCTGGGAGACGAGTACTTGTCGTTTGGGAAGATCGAGTTATCAAAGGGGGAAACTCAAGCGTTCCGCGAGGCTTTGAAGCTGATGAATGAAGCTTTGGATCTGTTTGAGAAAGGTTTGCGTGTAGCAAGAGGTAGAGAGGATATGGTTGAGTTTAAAGCCCTAAGATCCAAGACATTGAGGTTCATTTCAGCTGTTCATTTGCAGGTTGAAGAGTTCGAGAGTGTAATTAAGTGTGTGAGGATTTTGAGAGATGGAGATTGTGGGGATAATCATCCAAGTCTGCCGGTTTTGGCTCTGAAAGCTTGGTTGGGGCTAGGGAGACATGGGGAAGCGGAGAAGGAGCTGCGAGGGATGATTGAGAACAAGGGAATACCGGAGAGCGCTTGGGTTTCGGCTGTGGAGACTTACTTTGAGGCGGTGGGGGGGGCTGGAGCAGAGACCGCCATGGGAGTGTTCATGGGGCTGTTGGGGCGTTGCCATGTGAGTGCGGGGGCGGCGGTGCGAGTGGCTCACAAGGTTGTTGGTCATGGGGGTGAGGTTTCGGAAGTGAGGGCCAGAGTTGCGGCGAAGCTGGTATCAGATGAGAGGGTGTTGACACTTTTTCGTGGAGAGACTGCCGCAAAGCAGAGAAAAGCCATGCACACCCTGCTTTGGAATTGGTAAATACACTCGTACAGTTTTGCTTCTAGTTTTATTTAATTTGTGATAAACGAATGAGTTCATTTATATTGGTCCCTTTTTTATTATATGGTAATTTAAGTTTTAAAAACTTTGATAAAAGTAATAATTTAATAATTTAGCCACTATACTTTATTATGAGTGACTATCATGTGAATACTATCGTTGAGATATAATGGCATTTCTTATATATTAATATCGATTATAAATTATAAGCTCTAACCTTATACCTAAAAAAAGTGATCGGGATCATTGTAAATATAATAAGTAAATTTAAAATATTAGCAAATACAACAACATTTTTTAAAATTTGAAAATATAACAAAATTTGTTTACGTTTATTAAGGATAGAGGTTCATTAATAATAGACGGATTAATCATAAAGTATATTAATAATAGACTATACTATCAGTAATATAAGTTTATTATTGATAGATTTTGTTCTATTTTTAATTTTTTAAATGTTGTTATACATTTAATCATTACTCCTAAAATTGTTATTTATTATAATTACTAAGTAAATTAATTTTGATTTTTTGACATGAATTAAATTGTTATAAATCTGTAAATAGAGTGATTAAATTATTAGATGTTAAAGTTTACACTAAATTGATACAAATTATGAACGTACAACGATTAAATTAGTTAATGATAAGTGAAGATCAAATTATTATTTTCATCGACTGATCTAAGGGGTTTTTTTTAAATAATCTCAGAATCATATGGCTAGGGAAATTTGCGTCAAAAAAAAAAGGAAAAGAAAAGAAAAGTGCATAAGAAAATGCACTGTCATTTTATTAAAAAGGATATTGTATTGTGACAACCATGAAAGATCATGTTCATTTCTAATGTTGATGAAATACAAGAGAAGTCCTAAATTTTGTTTTGCCTAGATTCTTATATTTAGTGCACCTTTTCGTCCCTTTTTGATATGTATTTGAAAAGTTCACCTTTTAGTCTTTGAATTTTCAAACCTTCTGTTTTAATGTTTAAACCTTGCATGAAATTAACTTTTTGCGTTGGATGAGCATTTTTTCAATAAGTATTTAGTAAAACCGTCTTTGTACATTTAATTACTAGGTTAGGTGCTATTATTTGAAATAGAATCAAATTTTTTGTTGAATGATGAATGAAAAATTGCCTATAGGGATTAAAATCGGAAGACTAAAATAATAGTTGGAAAATATGAAAGATTAAAACATAAACATGAAGTTTAGAGAATGAAATAAAATAAATATTAGACATAAATTGTTGGTATCTCTATCTGATAGTTTATTTTCAGTATTCACTGTCCCTTTTTTTCCTCTCCAGTGCCGCAGATCATTTTCGGTCAAAAGGTTACGAGATTAGTGCTGAGATGTTTGAGAAATCAATGCTTTACATTCCATACGACATTGAAAATAGAAATCTTCGGGCCAAAGGCTTTAGAGTTCTATGTCTTTGCTATCTTGGTCTCTCTCAGCTTGATCGAGCTCAGGAATATGTCAATGAGGCTGAAAAGGTATGATAAACCATCAAAGGAAGCGGAAGTAAATCAATTTCTAAGAATCTGGGTCTCAAAACTTTTCAAGACCTTGCATGATATTTATATTGCTATTCTTCTTCTTTTCTGCAGCTAGAACCCAGCATAGCTTCTGCTTTCCTGAAGGTACTCGATCTCCTTCCATATTACACATGTTATAAATATAATGCAGGATTATCAGATCTATCTTCTATGATATTGTTCTGATATACCTTACTAAATGATTGATTGAATTTGATTTTTATCTTTGCTTGTGCAGTTCAAAATCTCTCTTCTAAAGAATGACAATACAACGGCCATCAATCAGATTCAATCCATGATGTCCTGCCATGATTTTACGCCAGACTTTTTCTCACTCTCTGCTCATGAAGCTGTTGCTTGCCGTGCTTTTCCCGTTGCAGTTGCCTCTCTTAATAGCTTATTAGATTTTTATTCCACAGGAAAATCTATTCCAACAAGAGAAGTGATTGTATTACGCACCTTAGTTACCATCCTCACTCAAGAATCCAACGATGACTCGGCAATCCTTAGAGTTCTCGAACGCGCTTGTGACAGGGCTGTTGAACTTGGGGCTGGTTGCTTCTTTGGGGAAGCAGAAGTAGGGAAGCGGGAACAAAAGTGGTTTGCTGTGGCTTGTTGGAACTTTGGGACAAAAACGGGGAGGGAGAGGAAGTTTGAATTATGCTCAGAATTTATGCATTTGGCTTCGAAATTTTACGCTGCTTTGGCTGATAAAGAGCAAGTCGAAGAACACAATGTCTTAGTTTTTAGATCACTAACTTTAACTGTAACTGCTATGATAGCTTCTGAAGAACAGACAAAGACCACATTGACAAACGCAAAAATCAAAGAAGCCAAAGAATTGTTAGATAGAGCTGGTAAGGTAAGAACCCCTTTTCTTTTTCCTCCCTCCTTGGGTTGATATCATGTAGAATGTAAGTTGGTCGGTGCGTTTTCTTTGTAGCTAGATTAAAAGCTGAAACTAAAATTTGAAACCCAATGGACTGATGAAAATTGGTAAAATTTGTCTAAACTGATCCTATTTCACTACTTTCTAGTTTTGTACTTGTGAAAATTGAATCTGCCAATCGACCAGTATACTCTAACTTCAACCCCTCTACACTTAGTTTGAGTGAGATTTTCAAGCTCTCTTTTCTTTATATTACATTATGAACTTGCTTTTTATCAGCTGAGATTGAAAAAGTTCTATTTATGCAGATTATGAAGTTAATATCCACGGAGAACCAAGTCAACAACGAAGAGATTCATCGTCAAGAAGCAGAGAACTTTTTCATCTACACAGTCACTGCCTATGATATACATGGAAGGCTAAACGATACAGTGTCACAACAACAGCTGGTGAAAAGTTTTGTGAGCTCAAAGGTTTGCAATTCTAAATATCTTCTTCAGATTGGCCTATACGCTTTGCAAGGTCCCCGATTCAATCAAGAAGTAGCCGACTTGGCACTCAAAGAGTGTCTATCAGCGCAACTCTCTTCCCCATCGCCGGACTATCAAACCGTTGCGCTTGTTTTCCGGAAACTTGTTGGCATAACAAGCATTAACAAGGGCGAGGGAGATGATGGGGCTGTGTATGAAATGTACCTACGAGTTTATAGGATAATGGTGGGGCTGAAGGAAGGTGAGTATCCATTGGAAGAGGGGAAATGGCTTGCCATGACAGCATGGAACCGAGCATCTGTGCCTGTGAGGATGGGACAGTGTGAAATGGCAAAGAAATGGATGGATTTGGGGATGGAAATAGCGAGGCATGTTGGAGGAATGGAGACTTACAGCTCATGCATGGAGGAGTTCGTTAATGGCTTCCAGAACAAATTCTCTATGCACACAGAATGATTTTAACAGTGAGTATCCAATTTATGCAACTTTTTTTTTTCTCTCATTTTGGCATGTGAATACTAACATAGTAAAACAATGAAGAGGAAAAGGAGAAGTAGAAACACAGCTAAAACACACATTTTATGTATGTCATGGTTTTCGATTCAATTAAGGAGTTTGCTAGTGTGCCCTAAAGGTTTACAAAATATATGGGCTGCTACTTAAAAGGCTCATTTAAAAAGAAAATCCATTTGCGAACGAAGTGACGTATTATTAACTTTCCATGTTGATTTCAGTTAGGTGGCTTTCCTTTTTTTTTTTTTTTTTTTTTTTTCTGTTTCTCCTTCATTTATTCCCTTTTCAGAAATTTTTTATATGGATGACCTCTTTTCCGGTCCAAATGTAATGAAGCCAAGGCAACATATTAGTCAAGATTTTGCTGACCATGTGCGTGCATCACACATCGTGCAATTACTAAACAACCATGCCAATTTTTCTGACCATCTTCAGCATGTGTGGTGGTTCTGGATGTTTGCTGTTCGCTACTCACTCTTGTTCAGCTCGATGTTCATTCTTGCACTTGTTTTCACTCTTACTTTTGTTACTCGTTTTTGATCCTTGCTATGTATATTTTTAATATGAACAAACATAGTGTAATTTCTACTTTCTTATTTTCTAATCTTAAATTTCATTTTCAATAATGGAGCGATGATTGAGAATGAGTAACGAGAGAGGGAGAGGAAGAGCAATAAAAAAGAATGAGTGTTGAGACGAGCAAGAATGAGTAACTAGAATTGAAGTTTGAGGGTCACCACACAATACCATGAAGGTTTTCTATGTTTATTTATTTCATTGCGTGATGCAAGTAGATGTCCAGAAAAAGAAAACTTTGAACCTTTAGTTACTAAAAATTGGGTGTTTTTTCATTTGACCTCTTACGTCTTAGAAATGAGCTATCTACGAACAAAAACACAAGTTAACCTTGTAAAATTCATTGGTCGTTCTAATCCAACCTAAACACATTGGTGAAACAGAGTGAAAATTGGAAATGGGAAGCATCAATACTGAACAACAAATTTTAGACACACCAATTATTGAAAACTCATTCGAATACAAACAAAATAACAAGCTCTTGCCCCTATCGAATAAAAATTCAGCATCCACGAAGATTTAGAACAATTTCGATCATTTGATTTGAATGAAGTGAAATGCACATGAATCAGGGATTGTTTCAGAAACTCAATGCTTGAAATTGCTTGCATTGAAGTCGATGTTTATGGTATTTTCAAATCGATAACTCAATTCTATAGATAATATGGAACGACTCAATCTTCAAATCTAATGAAACTAAAATGTTGTGTCTTAGGACACTATCAAATTTGGAACCTCATACTTATTCTCTAATGAGATATCTATTTGCATCATGATTTTTTCTTAAACACGTGCTTGCCAATTGAAGTCGTCGTCCTTCACGATATTGTAGTAGAGTTTGGCTGTGATTTTTAAAATATCAACAGCTATTTATTTGTACTTTAATGTTCAATACAAATTATTCCATGAAGTTATTACAACGTAGCTGTCTCATAATAACCGTTGGATGTTTGATTTAAAAAGTTTATGTTTCGTTTAATAACTATTAGTTATAGTTAAAGTACTTTTCTATCCCACGTTCAATGTTAAAATCATTCTATCCAGATTGTAGTGACTTTATCAATTAGTAATTCTTTTTTTTTTCAGCACCAAATACTTTGATCAATCACACCATAACTCACCACTCTTTGTTGGGACGTTGAAAACCTTCTTAATAAAATAAGATCTCCTGGATTTTCTCTTCAATATATTTTCAACTAGTGTATGTTACTTTATACGATACTCCTCAGCCTAATAGTTACATCTCAAATGCTCATCATCTACAAGTCGTAGTTTATATGATATTAACCATTTTAGATTTAAGTTGCTAGGTATTTCCTTTTTTAGTTCAACTAAAAAATTCTTACATCTTGTCTTATTTACATTGAAATACTTTTTGAATGGTTTCTTAAGTTATTTTATTTTATTTTCGATAAAGCAAACTACCTACAGACTTCACAACTAACTATTATCTAACCTCTTGTCATAAATCAAGGGAAGAATACTTGAGAAGGTGTTAAAGCTGCTATATCATTTGGTATAGTTGTTCTCTACTTAAGGGATGTGACAAAAAGCGTAAGGTTGACAGAGTATCTTATAATAATATTATATCCCTTTCTATCCAACAACTTAGTAACCTCTTGGACATCCAACTCCACTTGTAATGAATGAACCTAACTCATTCTTGTTAAATCGCTAACATGCTCTCTTTCTAAGAAATTGATGCCTCACTTCGTAATAAAATTACTACCTCCCAAAATCACTCAATCTTTGTGGTTTCGGACAAGTCACCCAAGCCCACCCGAGCTACACTCCTTTCACCAACCAGATAGAGAGGCTAAAGCAGAGTTAGGAGTTCAAATTTAGGAACTAAAACAAATTATCAATTAAGTCATACTTTAGTTAGCAGCTACAAACCCATTTTAATATTTAATATGTAAGATTGAATACTTACGAAACAAGCATGAAATAAAGCTAATTCAGTAGGAAGAAAGAAATCAAACCACCACAGAAATCAATATTTAATTCTAAAAGATCAATTTTGTCAAATCTTCACCAAACTTTCCATATCATTAACTTAATTATTGCATATCGGAAAAAAAAAAAGGAAAGGAAAAATGACAGAATGGAAAAGAGGAAAAAGATTCTAAACCCAACTATGTATATTTTAGAAGAAAAATGAGATGGTGCAGATAAAAAACAAAACCTACTATTTATACTATATACCAAATTTTTAATTCAACCTAAATGCTTGCTTAAGCTTATTGCTTGCAACATAATCAATATTTTTCATGTATTTTAAAGAGATGAGTAGAATAAAATAATAGACTAAATAAATCACTTAAATATCCAAATCTGAGAGTCCAACGGAGTCAATATGATTAGGCACATCACTACAAAACTCACAAGTAACACTTGAGGGTGTTAGACGAAGGGTTTTATGGATTCTATCTTCTAACCAAGACAATCTTTTCTCAAGACTCAACACTCCAATATGCATAATCCTAATATCAACTTGTGCGGCTCTAGCACATGCCCGAAGCAATATGTAGTAATCGGCATGAGCAGCGTATGTCAGTGCACCCTCATCGATCTTCCTTGAGTAGTGAAGGTAACCAAATCTCTTTGGGTTAGCCCTTGGGGGAATGTAGCAGAACCTTTTCTCCTCCATGTCCAGTTTCAGTTGTCTGATCGCTTCATTTATGGAAGTTAGTGATGAAGCCGCTTTGTCTTCTGAGGATTGTTCATCATCATCATCATCACTATTTTCTAAACTTTTTGATGAATGACTTTGCCGAGAGTCAATTGACCCAGTTCTGTTATTCGATGATTCACCGCTAATACAGTCTTCTTCGCCTTTGACTTTCTTGCTTTCGCTGGATAATCGATCATTGGAACCTTCCCTCAATCTCTTTAGATTGGAAGCAACATTTTGATCCACATCTTCTGTTTGATCGTGATCCTGTTAACAATTTTCCTTTTTCTAGTTAGGAATTATGCTTGCATTATGATTATTGCTTTCCAACTAAAAAGCATTGATATAGTAATAATCACAGCAACAGATAGTATTATTGCAAAGTAGAAACACTATTATTTCCCAGTCATTTCTTCAACATCTATGCACAGATTGATTTCGTCAGATAAACTTTTTTTCCGCAATATCTATGCACACAAGGCTTAAGCATGATTAGTCATTAATCATTACCTTTTCATTCTGATAATAATTCCATAATTTTTCGATCATCTTTTGTTCCTCGTGATCATCAATAAACAAAGACTCCGAACCAGCAAAGACAACGTCCTTACAGTATTGAAGATAGGACGGCAAGTCTTTAGAGTATTCTGCCAATACAATTTTGTGAACTATCAAATAGCAATTTAATAAGAAATAAATGCAAACAGTAATGGGAAGAGTAGTAAGTAAAAGCAAATGTATCACTAAGGTTGGTCTAATTTTAAAAGTACAATAATAAGGAAATCATACCATAAGTTTCAGCAATCTCATGATACCGAGCTTCAATTTTGCGAAGAAACTCTGTAGTGGTGAGATGCGGGTTCTCTGGAGAAACAGATGGATTATCCAAATCATGTGAAGTAAATCCGGGTCTGTTTTCACTATCAGCCTGCATGTTACTAAAATTATTAGCAGGACTTGAATGTGTCTTCTGATTTGGTGGGAAATATGAAGCACAATTAACAGACAAACTCTTTTCCCATTCTCCAAAACCATGGAGATTATACAGAACTCTCATTGCTATAATTAGAATTGACATTACACAAACACGAGAGGGAAGTCTCAATTCATTGGTTGACAACCACAAATCAGGAGGCATTGACCACTCATAAATGCGGCAAGCATGAGGCAAAATCTTATCAACAGGAAGGGCCAGCTTGTTGAGATAACGACAAGCTATTGAATGAAAATTAACTGGAGGAAGATTTAACCCTATGGTATGAGCTATCGATGCTGCCAGTGATTCTAATTTCTGCAGCGACGAAATTCGAGAGGGCCTATGCATAAGCTTTGAACTTATAGGACAAGCCCTTGAAGTTTTCCCAATGCGACTTTCAATGTCGACAAAAGCAGCATAATATGGAAGTTTCCCCTCAAGTGACCACTTTATTATGTCTGTTGGCAAAATTGCTTCCCGAGCAACATGGCAAGCCAAAAACGAAACAGCTAATGTACAAAATAATGGTATCTTCTTTCTTAAAGATTTAACCCATAAAACTACTACTCGTTGACCATAAAAGTTGTGGGGTTCGTCTTTATGGCTAGAGCAAACACGTCTAATGCGTTCAGTATCTGTTGAGTGAAGGAACATTCAGTTTGCAACTAAAATGAATAAGAAATATGGCAAGAACTCAAAATACTAAGATGGTGAAAAAAGTTAAAACACATTAAAATAAATTAAGAAAACTCAACCAGCAGTACTTGAAGGAATAAATGAGGTATTATCTCACTGTACTTGCAAACCTGTAGGATGTCAGACAAAATGATGCACTGTTACAAAGAATCTTGGGAGAAAGGCATCACATATGACCATATAGACAAAAACTATGATATTTGAATATGCAAACGATATTATAGGCTAAAATAAACAATGCAATATTATTGGCCACCCCTTCACTAATGAGAAGAGTATCATATGGATGAATTTGATTCATCCTTTTTTATAGATTACATGGAAGGAGAGGAACTACTACCTTTTCAACAACAAGGAAAGCACTTTTCATAACTTTTCTGAACCTATGCTATGACTTGGTGCAAACGTACATCTTTCATTTCTATAGTTTGTACAGTCTATCCTCTCTTTTGACCAATTGGAGGAATCTTTCGTCTGTTGGATTGGGCTGCAGCCTCTTTCTCTAAATTTCATACATCTATGAGATTTGTTTCTTTTTCTTTTTTTTTTTTAAGAAAAAAACAAGTTTAGTTTTCAAGACAACCATCAGAATTCACCATGTTTAAATAATCAAACAAAAGCTATACATTAAAAGTCTCCTACCCACAAGTACCACTTTTAAATCTAAAGCTAAAGATTTCAGTTAAAACTTTCAAGTATCAAAATGATTATAATGGGTAATCAAATATAAATAAGAACTTTAAGTGGAAGTAATGAGTTATCAAACCTAGGCATTGGCTTTCAGATTCCTGGACGGTCTGAAAGGCCCAATCCTCATCAAAAACCCGTGTAGCAGTCACAAACCTCAACCAAATGCTCGCAGCCAACCCACAAATTATAGGTGTTGCCTTAAATTCCTTCACCAAAACTTCGCATTGAAGCTCCATAATCAGCTGCAACCCCATTACATACCTCATCCTCACTTCATCAGCATACTCCTCAAAACTTGGTTTTCCAGATAGCACATCACCAGACCCAAAATCCTCTGGACCAGTAGGCCCGACACCATCGTTTAACATCACAATGCCATCATCATTTTGACCTACATTGCCAGACGGGTCTTCCTTTAAATGAAGGCTATCCCAGAACTCAGACTGACTTGTACCAAAAAGTGGTTGAGACTGAGATAGGGGTTCCACCTTCAACACGGTTGGATTACGGCGGCGAGTGTGAGATTGTGAGTAGATTGGGCCACCGGATTTACCAACATCTCTTAAAGCCAAATCCTCCTCAGCAACACCGGTGTCGATGATGTCATCAGCCTGGGAACCACACTGAAGGCAGTAGAAGAAGCCATCAAAACCATCTGTAAGCCCAATGCTACCACAGTTGTAGCAAGACAAGTTGCTGGGGTCTGCCATTTGAGATCTTGAAGGTAAAAGGGAAACGCAAAATTCAGAAAATGATTATCAATCAAATTATTATATGAATGAAATATTAATTAAAAAAAATCTCAGTTCCAAACCTTGATCAGAATCCCAAAGAGTGCCCATAATCAATAAACCAACCAAAAACAACTTAAGCCTTAAGCCAAACACTCCAACTAAGTTTCAAATTACAATATAATCTCCAAGAGTTGTAAACTAGTTTACAGCACTTCAAACAAGTTTAAAAAGGTTGAAAGTGAGGAGTTACCAGTAAAAACCCAACTTTCTAATGAATGCACGCATAAGCTTGAAAATCTAAAATTCTTAAAAAATCAATTAAAATAAATAAAACATTTTCATAGAATAAAGCTCTAAAAGAATAAAATCATAAGACATAAATGAAAATCCGAAGCCACGCTAGAACATCAAACATTTAAAGAATAAAATCATAAGACATAAATCCAGCAAATGTCTTAATTAGGACCTAAACATAAATCCAAGTTTCAACCCAAAGAAACCAAATATCCGACATAACCAAAAAGATCAAAACCAAACATAAAAATTCTCGCCGATAAGTAGTTTGACCCAAACCAACTCCAAAGCTAATAGATCAACGAGAACCAAACACTAATTCGCCGAAACACCCTATTAAATTCCAACGGATAATAGCTCCTAAGCCTTTGAAAGGCCAAGATTAAGTCAATACTCAAACCAATTATTAATGGGTATCTAAGGATCTACACAATGGCCTCAAAACTCACCAAAACAACTCGCCGGAAACGAACCCGTACGTGCTGGACAGTAAGCTAAATGTCACTTCAAGACCTCAAACCAACACTTAAAAACGTAGAAGATAAAGAAGGTTTAACCTAACTTTTCATGGGTATTGGGTAAAACTCAACAAAAATCCATAAAACATCAAACCTTACCAAACAAGGCTTTGACCCAAGCACCGGCGGCGGGCGGCGGGAGCAGCGGTGGACTGAAGACCAGGCTGTGCGTGGGTGAGGACCGGTTGGAGAGAGAGATAAGTACCGGCGGCGGCGAGTACCGGGGGGTGGCGGGCGGCGGTACTTCACGAAAAGGAAGAAGGATGAGGTGAAAAAGAATTTGAAACCGTTCAAATTTTGTTTGGAAAATAGGCTAAATCACAAGGAAAAAAAAAAAAGAAAGAAAGATAATACAACTTTTTATGTGTAAAATACTTAAGAAATTGCCAAAAATAGGTTAAATGACTTTTTGGACAACTTTTCAAAAGAAAGAGTTTGGACAATTTAAGTGTGAATAGACAAAAATATACTTCATTAAATTTCTCTCTCTTTTCCTTTCCCTCTTCCCACGTTCGCTTTCCCTTCTCTTTCGCGTAGAACACGTGAAGTAAAAAAAAATCTCCTTTTGTTGATTTTTGAAATTTCCCGCTCTGCTCTTCGAAGATACTCCGACTGTTCGTCTCCAGTGCATTTCGTCGCTTCTCCTTTTCGAACCATTCAATCAACTTTGAGTGTTTTCTCTTATTTTAGTGAGTTTTATCTGTAACCCATTTTCAATATATTTGTTGTAAATGTTTGGTTTAGGTATTTGTTGTGAGTTTCATCATAACTGGTTTATGCTTTTTTGGAATCGACTTATTTGCTGGAAATTAGTTTAGTCAAAGTTTGGTTTAGGTTCTTAGAAAGTTAAATGGGTAGTGAAATTTTGAAGTTAAATATAATTGACATTTTGCTCCTTTTTCTTTGGATCCCTTCTTTAATTCTGAATTTGTTCCTTTTTGTTCAGGCTTCAATCATGACATCGACATCGACCGACGGACCCTTGTACAAGATTAATCCTTCCCATCATTTTTATTCCCTAGTAAGTTGTTTGTCTCATTTAGAAAAGACAACACATAATATTAAGGCCAAACTCAAACCCGATCAATTAGCCTTATTTAGGAAAACAAAGTTTGGGCACTTTTTGGACCTAAATATTGTCTTTAATGGGCCACTCATCCACTACTTATTGTTAAGGGAGGTGGAAGATGAAGGAAAGGATTGTATAAGTTTATTACTAGGGGCGTTGTTTGTACTTTCGGTAGGAGAGAGTTTAACATCATAGTTGGTCTATGGGGTCCTAAAGAGGAGTATATTCAGTTGGTTGGGAATAGTCGATTATTGGAGAAGTTTTTCAAAGACAAGGAGTGTATTTATGTAAGCGACTTAGAGGATATATTTTTGGAATACGAGGGTGATGACGATGATATTGTGAAATTAGCTTTAGTCTACTTTATAGAGTTATCTTTGTAGGAAAAGATAGGCGAACCAAAGTCGACATTGGTTTTTTCAAGATTGCTGATGATTGGAATATATTTAATAATTATGATTGGGATGAGATTTTTTTTGGACGCACGCTAAGTGTCTTGAAAATAGCATTGGACAAGCAATATGCTAAGGGAAAGAAGAAATCAACACAGACAAAAACATATACTATCAATGGATTTTCACATGCATTACAAGTATGTGACTTCTTACTTCTTACTTCAAAACTTATGCATACATTTAAAATTAAACTATCGTTTAGTTGTTTTAAACGATCGTTTAGTTGTTTTTAAACGATCGTTTAGTTATGTTAAACGATCGTTTAGTTGTTTTTAAACGATAGTGAAACCACTTTTTTATATATCTATATATATCTTGTGACACTTCCTAAACTTATTTGTCAAATGTGGAATAGGTTTGGGCATATGAGTCTATACCAACCATCATTGGATGTGGTGTAGATAAAGTAAACGATGATGTCATACCACGAATGCTGAGGTGGGTGTGCCAACAATCACCAAAGTCCCAAACTATAAGCCAAGTGTTTGACTCGCCAATGGTAAGTAGCAAACAATAGTAATTAACTTAAAGATCACATGATTTTGTGCTTATTTCTTTGTCCTAAATACATTTGCCTTTTTCTCTTTGCAGTTGATAATTAAGGTGGTCATTGAGATGACACCTGAAGAGGAGCAGTTGAAAATTGCTTCAGGTGAACTTTTTGAAAACCTCCGCTCATCTACCATTGTTCAGTCGAAGAATTGTGGTTCAAAAAGAGGAAGAGAAGTTGTTAATGATGAAGGTGACTTCAAAAAGAGTAAGAAACAGAAGTCGAAGTCTAAGATGAAAAAGGCTATTCGGAATCTCCAAGATCGAGTAGCGGTTGTTGAAGGGCAACTTACTAGTATAAAATCAGATATTGACGAATTGAAGGGCATGATGTCAACCATATTGAAGCACATTGGACTTTAAAGAAAGGTTAGGAATCAAACTATTAATTGTATTGACGTTAGTTGTTTCATATTTGGTAATTACTCATACGTTAAGTTGCATGTTCTCACTAATTCGTTTTGAGATTCCATAGGGTGATGAAGGAGACCGCAAGGGGTTTGAAGGCTTAGTAGATCATACAGTAGAAAGTGAAGAAGTGGATAATGTTAAGACCGAAGATGTTGATACAGGCGGTTCCCCTAATTGGTTGAGGATGACACAAGTAATGGGGCGAAACACATTGAACTTAAAAGAAGGCTTAGTTCCATGTTCTTGCTAATATTGATGTTTAATTTCTATCATTATCCACACTAATGCATTATGAGCTTCCATAGGGCAACGAAGATGTTCACACCGTCGGTACACCTCCTTGGTTGAGGTTTAATATTGAGTTAAAGAAGTCAATCGATGTGTTGGAGAAGAAGGTTGAGATTGGTTTAGAGGAGCCAATAGATGTCGTTGACAATGAGGTTGAAATTGAGGACAGTGGGAAAAAACTTCGTACTCATTTTGATTCAGACGTCACAAAGATAGAACCATTTTCCACTTAACGACCACACGTTCGGCCCGCCCGTAGAAAGCATGCAAGTGTTTACCTATCAACCTGATTCACAACTCTACCTAAACGATCTATGACAGCAACCACCAATACCTCTCAGTGTGAACCAATTGTTTTATGATCCTATGCATAAAATACTTGACATCGATTTAGATAGACTTCGAGCTTGGATTACAGACAAGCGTACAGACGATGAGGTGCGTGAAACTTTTCATGAAAAAAATCGAAGATATTTTTCAGAGACTTGTTTATGTGTCGCCAGTGGTTGGCGGATGAGGTAAGAGATTATCTTATTATTTATGTCATTATAATTTTTTTTTATTGTTATGATTCTATACATTTAGTGCTTACTTTTGTTTCTATTAGCATTTGGATGCACTTTTTCTTTTCATTCGCTTCAAGATTAAGGCAGCCGGGATACCTTCTGCTCAAAACTTCACAACTGCAGACACAATCTTTATGGTTTGGAATCGTCACGTTACTTTATGTATGTATTTTCGTTTGATATTTGTCTTTCGGTCTGATATTTGCGTTTGTATGTTTTTCTTTGCAGCACATTTTAGTTGCGAAGTGGCCCCTGTACAATGTCCATGCCAATCATTGGGTTATATTATGTTTAGATTTGGTAAGTTGTCAAGTCAAGGTATGGGATTCACTTTTGTCACTTACAACTGCCGAAGAGATGAGAAACATATTACTGCCTATTCGAGAGTCGGTGCCAAATTTGTTAGATAGTACTGGATTCTTTGCTAGGAGAGGTAGATCATCGACATACAAGGAACCTTGACCAGTTGTCATTGTCGACTCAATTCCACTACAACGAAATAATAGTGATTGTGGCGTATTCACCATTAAGTATTTTGAGTACATAGCTGCTGGTGTTGATTTAGATACATTATGTCAAGAAAACATGTCGTACTTCAGAAAACAATTGGCATTTCAAATATGGACCAACATTCCTATGTATTGAATTTTGTACATAAATCACAAGTATCAATTGACATTTCAATTAGTAGTTGTAGATTATCTATGTTGCGAAATATGTACATAAATCACAAGTATCGATTATTCTCTATGTTGCAAAACTACTTGTAGGTAAACGATTACTTAATATTTTTTATGATTTTAAGAAGATCGTTTAGACTTTACTAAACGATTGCTTAAAAATATGTGCACGATCTTTTACATTAGTGTGATACATATAAACGATCGCTTAATATTCTTCACCTGAACGTTTAGGAAATCGATTAATATTCTTTTAGATATCAGTGTGGTTTCTATAAACGATCGCTTAATATTTTGATGTTTATTAAGAAGATCGTTTAGCCTCTACTAAACGATCGCTTAAAGATATATGCGCGATGAGTATTTCTCTACACGATTTTTTTGTGATATGTATCTAAACGAATACAAATATTAACTCAAAAGTACAAGAACCAAATATATATTTATTTTCCAAAAATATTTATTCACCCAAAGTTCCAGTACATACTGTTGTCTAAACAGTTTCATGTTTGGCATAGTTAGACAACCAAGGTCAGCTTCAGTTACAAGGCATTCAATAAATTTAGAACAGAAAATGCCACAATCCAGTGAACGCCCTTTCTGTAATGTGGCCTTCGATCTGCGTACTGGCCAAGGGTTATATGTGAATCGTTCTGAATGGAGGTTCACTCCAATTGTAATTGCGAGTGAGATGATGCATCGTGCAGGCATTTGAAGAGTTTGATCAACAATTTTCTGCTCAACATAATTTGGCATTGAGTCGAACATGTAGATCTTGCATTTTCTCATATCAGCTGCAATAGCGAACCAATGTTCTTTTATGTTGATGCAGCCAATCACGTAGTTGACATCTTTCCACTCTGGTTTTTGTTCGAAATCACCAACAACTGTGTTGAAATAGTATTTCAAATCTTCTTCTGCCCATATATTTAAGTGTGCTGTTGTGTCTGTCCATTCAGCTTTTTTATTCTCTAGTGTCACCAGATGAGTATCGAAAATATGTTGCCAAACAATGCAGTCTGGTTTATTGATTTCAGTCTTGAAGAACAAGTAAAAAAATTTAGCCAGAATATAATGATGCAGTTTAACTTCTATACAAACAAAAAAAATTAAAGAATAACAACTAACTATAAACGCGGAATCTAATGTTCTAAAAGTACGCTTGCAAAGTTGCTTGAGATGCAACATTTTCTTCTGCAAGTGGGATAATAGAAAATCCATGGTCTACAAAGAAAATTAAACGATCGTTTAGTGAATGAAAGGAGAGTATAAGCGATCATTTAAAAAATGTATGTGATCGTTTACGTACTAAGCGATCGTATAATATATATAAACGATCGTTTAGTTAATAGAAGTGATTGTTTAGTTAATAGAAGTGATCGTTTAGTTAATAGAAGCGATCGTTTAGAAAATACGAGTGATCGTTTACATATAAAATGAAATTTAGAAAGAGTACTTACGTCTCCAAGTACCCATGTTTTTTCTTCAAGCTGTTTGAAAAAATCTTTCTTTCTGGTTGTGGAGACTACTTTCCTTTCTTTATGAGTTGTTTTTCTTGATCTTTTCCATTCTAAGTATGCTTTCCATAATTTTGGATCCACTTGTCACATGGGATTATATCTATCTACATCTCTGATTTCGACATCTGAGACAGGTATTGTAGATTCTAATATGATCTTAGTAGATGTTGTGGGTGGATTAACTTGCTCATCTTCATCAGGCACCTTTTTATTTGCTATTTTACATAGCTTTCTTCTCTTTATTGGTTTCTGTTGTTCATCTTTATCAGGCACAGTTACTGGTTCTTTTTCAACCAAAGTAACTGCTTCATCATTTTTTTGAATCTCAACCTATTGTTTTGTTGTTTCCTGCAATGTATGATATTAGGCAAGTAACCAAACTATTAATTCAAAGGACTACAAATTTGTTGTGTATACATACCAGTTGAGATTCTTCATTTACAATTGAAATTGATGGTGGCACTTTATGAATTTGTACAGTTTGATCCAATGGAGCCATTTCACAAAGTGCAAGAGGTTGACTCACAAGTGGAAGGGTAGTAATCACTATTGGCAGGTCTTTTTCTTTCTAACTTTTAGCATTTAGATTATCCGATATATCTCTTATAGTCATTAGCAAGTCTGCATCCCTGCCGTCTATGCTTATATCACTACCAGATTCCTGTTGATGTTTCCTAAACAAAATGAGAAAAAAATGAGAATAAGAAAAAAAATACAATTGTTACTTATTTAGAATGTAAGCAATTTTCAACATTATAAACCAATAAACAATGAATGAAATGTTAACCTTTGGGTTTCCTCTTGATGTTCAGTATGTTGTTGTTCAGTATGTTGTTCTTCAACATATGCTTGGTCACTGGTGATCATATCTTCTCTATTCTGATCATCGTTGTCATTCTGATGAGTATGATCATTCTCTTGATTTTCATTTTGATTCTAATAAACAAATAAAAACAAACATAAAATTAAAAAATAATGTATTGTTAAACGATCGTGTAACTTTGATAAACGATCGTGTATATAATGTATTATGAAAACAAATTTTACCTGGACCAATCTCTTGAGCATCTACTTCATTTCAGACAGCTCCAATGACTGCTTTCTGATTGTGTCATCCATCCTATAGACTATAGAAGTCAGTGTGGATAAATCCTTACGAACTTCTTTTATTTCCTTCTTCAGTTTCTTGTAGGATTTTGAATGACTTTGTTGTTCTTTGTCATTAGACTTCTTTGATCTACAACATTTCTTGTTGGTGATTGGATGCATTTCAGACTGGTCAGCCACTGTTTGACTTTGTTCCCTTTGTGGTGACAGTTGTGGAGATGAGTCTGATTGCTCCAATGATTTGTTGTTCATTGCATGATCAGGAGTATTGGTATCATTGTTGTTAATATCTCGAATGGATTCATTGTCCTCCATTTGCATGTTATCATCCCCTCGAATTTGACTCTCCATGAAAGCCTTCTCTTGGGTTGACAGCTTCAGTTTAGGTTTAACAACAGTCTGCAATGTAATCGTATTAAATAATCGTGTAATTGTATTAAACGATCGTGTAATTGTATTAAATGATCGCTGACAAGTTTTACTTACATTTTTGTTGTCGAATATATTCTTCTGCAACATTTTGTAAGATGGAGCTTGTGTACAATTTCATCTCAATATCCTAGGGATTAATCCCTTACTATTTCTTGTGGCCAGAGGCTGACTTGCAGTTGAGAGTACTTCATAAGCCCACACCTACAACATTTAAACAAATATGTTAAACTTTGATGTTCAATTTGCATTTAATTAAAGTGTATAAACAAATAAAAATCACCTAAAAAGCAAGCACGTAGCCTTTGATGTTGTAGTATGCCACTGCTTTGGAACTTGTTGTCTTCTTTAGCTCGTATGCTTCTTTTTTCCCTTGTAGACTTGTCTTTAAACTGTTGAGCAGACGAGTGTAGAAGAAAGTTGACCAATTGAAGCTTTTAAATGCTTCTTCATCATCAACTCTTCCCAAATTATCCATGTCAAACTGTGTTTTCTTATCCTTCCCGACCATCATAGTTTCTATAAAGACAACCAAGGCGACCTTCACAGCATCATCATCATTTGTAAACTCAAAATTCTTGAAAATTTCCTCAATTTCCAAGCATGTTATTAGTTTCTTATTTTCTGATCCGAATAGAAGGCTTTGTAGGTGCTTGTTATCGCAATCTTTCTCCAATGTTGTGTTTGTTGGCCACAATCCAGTTATGATGTTGAATTCCTTTTGGGTGAAACAGACATTCTTCCCCAAAATTGAGAAACATATTCCATCTACGTTACCGTCTTCAGGTATCTGCCTCAACAAGAAATGATGGATCAACTGGCTGTTGAAGACCATGTTTACATTCAACAATGGACCAAAAATTGATTTTTCGAACATTTGTAGCTATTCCTTGATCAGTTTATCCTTGATAAGACTACCGATCTTGTGCACTTGACATGAGACAGTGGCAGGGAAATACTTGTCGCTAGGTACAGCCATCCTGAAAATATAGTTAATCGGCAAGTAATAAATTTAACAATATGGAGAGTATAGTTTAAACGAATCTGAAACCCTAAACGCTTGACAATAAGAATTTAAGAACAGAACGATAGTTTTTCAAGACAGAAGTTGAAATGTTTGAAATATAAAGAAAGGAAAAGTGTAACGTTATAGTAGGAAAAGTTCGAGAAAATACCTTTTGACGTTGAAGAAAAAAATGGACTGAGACAAAAATGGTCTGAGACAAAAATGGACTGAGAGAAAACGAAGCTGAGTGATCAGTGCGGTTTGTATTGCGAAGTGACGAAAAAGGAAGAAGGCAGAACTTATATATTGGTTGTTTTTACCAAAGGGGCAATATTGTAAATTTGCGTACTTTTTTTAAAATGTTGAATCGCGTTTGTGTTTCGTTGTTTTAAAAGATCGTTTAAAACTAAAACGATCGTTTAGTTATTTTAAACAATCGTTTAGTTTTTTATAACCGATCGTTTAGTTAATTTTAAACGATCGTTTGGTTGTTTTTAAACGATCATGAAAGCAGCTGTGTAGCAAATAATTAAAAAATATATAAATTTTTAGATTTACAAAGTAAACGAATAGTCGTGTGAAATATAAAAACGATCATTTAATAAAATTAAACGATTGTTTAGTTATTTTAAACGATCGTTTAGTTACATTAAACGATCGTTTAGTTTTGTTTAACCGATCGTTTAGTTGTTTTCAAACGATCGTTTGGTTGTTTTTACACGATGGTTTGGTTGTTTTTAAACGATCAATTAGTTATTTCTAAACGATCATTTAGCTATTTTTAAACGATCGATTAGTTATTTTTAAACGATCATTTAGCTATTTTTAAACGATCGCTTAGTTATTTTTAAATGATTTTAAAACTAGTTTCTTGTGTTTCTAAATGAATAAGCCAGTTGTTATTTTCGTCTTCTTCATCCATCTGGAAGCACATAAAGTAAGAATGTTGGCACACATCATTAAGAAAACACATCATTAACAAACATTCATTAATTAGTGTAATAATTAGTACATTGGTAGAGAAATTTCTTATCTTGTATGCTCGACTTCTCGGTATATGAAATTGGATTGGTACACGTTAATCTGTTTTGACCTATTTGTTTACACCGACACACTTATGCAATTTCAGAGCTTCACCAACACTTGGAATCCTCTTTTTCTTCGGTCGACCAACTCTTTTGACTACTTTCAAAGGTAAAACAGTTATATGTACGTAGTCTTTGCTTGTCTTCCAATCTGACTGATTCCCAACTGGGTAGACGGCCTCCGCATATGCAGGCAACAAACATTCATTAGTGTAATAATTAGCACATAAACTATAAAGATTTATATTGCGATCTCATGCTGCAGCAATAACATATGAGCATGGTAGTTGCTCAGCTTGAAACTCCTTGCAAGTGCATTCTTTAGTCTGAAGATTTACGACCTCCTCCTTATCTAAATCTCTGACATGAAATTGGTAACAGTCAATTGGGTTGACCTTCATTGTCAAAGCTCGTTCTTGTTTCTTTTGAATAACTAACTCTGCCTATTTGGTCAATGTAGACATCACTTTAATTCCTTCTTCTCGACGCTCCCAAAACCAACGTTGTAGCAAAGCTCGAACAGGTTCAAGGAATAAAGCAATAGACAAATCTCTAGGTTCTTTTAGTATAGAATTCATGGACGCTGCAATATTTGTTGTCATCATGTTATATCGTCTTTCTGGGCAGTGAACACGAGACCAACGTGCTATTCCAACATCATCTAAATATTTCCCTGAATCATTAGGAAATGCAAGAAGATGTCTCCACACTTCTAGAAATGTTGATTCATGATATGTTCTCGATGCATTGTAAAACAAAGTAGCAACTGTGTCATTCTTATATTTATCATGCAAATTTTGAGTCAAATGTTGGACACAAAGGCCGTGGAATGCAGAGGGAAAAACTGATGAAATACCCTTGGAGAAGCATGTTTTCCAATCTGTCACGAAGCCTAGATTAGGCACCTCCCATATTGCACCTTTCAATTTTTCTTAGAACCATTGTATTGAGTCATCTGTTTCTCTATCAACTACTCCAGAGGCTAGAGGATAAATCTGATTGTTACCATCTAAGCAAACGGTTACTATCAACTGACCCTGATATTTGTTCTTAAGAAATGTTCCGTCCATAACTATGACCGGTCTAATGCAGTTTTAGAATTCTCTGACACATGGACCAACAACCATAAAAATATATTTAAAGAAATGATCATCTTCGAGTTCCATGTGAAATATTGTACCTGTATTTATAAATTTGAGTGCTTCACCATATCTACCCAAAAGATTATATGACTCTTCAGGAGACCCTCGCACTCGTTCATATGCATTTTCTCCGGCACGCCATGCTTTCTCATAACTCATATTTATGCCATAGTCTTGCCTCATGTCTTATATGATATCACGTGGTTTGTATAGGCGACCGACTCCCTTGAATTTGGACTTTATTAATTTTCCAACAACCCAAGTTTTTGCTTGCCTATGGTCACGATTCAAAAACTCAAGAGAACATGAATGAACTTTGACATACTTTTTAATCTTGAATATATTTGAATCCTTCAGTCTAACCGCTTGCAATCTCCAACCACACTTGTTGTCGATGCATCTAACAAAAAGAACCTCTTTTGTAGACTTTTTTACTACAAACTGAAATTTTTTTTCATTGCCAACACACTTAATCTCATTGACAAATCTCTCTTGCAAAAGAATATTTGTCCTACGTCCAACTCCTCACTTGTAAAGCTTTCTTCGGACTAGCCACTTCCTTTTGTCTTCAACTTCCAACTAGAGGAGCTGTAGTCAACTTTACCTTTTCCTTTGCAATCTTTTGTAGGAGAATCTCTTTATTGTGGGATGTCAAACAATTCATTGTTCATCTCAACTGACTCCCATGTAAAAGTATCTTCTTTTGAATGATATGACTCATATGATTCCCATATAGCCGAATTGGTCCCTATCATGTTATCACACAAGCCAACCTGAACTTCACCAATATCAACTTCATTGTCATTAATGTATCCATTCCAATTGGAGGATGAGGGTTTAAATTTTGAACTTGGTTGCTCCCAGATACTGAATTGTAATCTTTGTTTAACACTTTCTTGCTTCAATTGCTTATAGGCTCAAATGATAGGTATAGGGGGACCTCCAATGGATTTTCACTAAGAATATAAAACTTCAAATCACGGTCATTACTTAACTTAAATGGAGGAGCTTCCTTTTCCCCTTTTATCTCATATATACATTTTATCTTTATGTCGAACTTTGTAAGGTCAACTTCTGTAAAGTCATATAATTCATCCTGTAAATCTTTGTGTGTTATTTCTTTACTGACAACAATGCCTTTTAACACTTCTCCTTCATATTTTCTTCGTCCCTCATCCCATGCACCACCGTAACGCAATAAAATCTGAACATGCGAGATAAAGCATGAGAGCCTAAAGTAGTCATCCTTAAACTACCTTAAGTAGCTTTGTATCTTCAAAAATAGATTTGAACTTAAAGAACCTACGAGATGTGTGCGAGATGTAAAGAAATAACAAAAATAATTGCGAGATGTGTACGAGATACATGCGAGATAAAGCATGAGAGCCTAAGAGAGTTACTAAACATGCAAAGAATAGCTCTAAATGGATTAGGAGGTGTACTAATTTGATTTTGAAATAAATAGTGAAAGTTTGGAACGTGCGAGATGTGTGTGAGATACGTGCGAGATAAAGCATGAGGGTCTAAGAAAGTTACTAAACATGCAAAAAATAGCTCTAAATGGATTAGGAGGTGTACCAATTTAATTTTGAAATAAATAGTGAAAGTTTGGAACGTGCGAGATACGTGCGAGATGTGTGTGAGATACGTGCGAGATAAAGCATGAGGGCCTAAGAGAGTTACTAAACATGCAAAGAATAGCTCTAAATGGATTAAGAGGTGTACCAATTTGATTTTCAAATAAATAGTGAAAGTTTGGAACGTGCGAGATGCATGCAAGATACGTGCGAGATAAAAAAAAAACCTTTATTCCTTCTATTCCTATTGCTTATTCCTCCTCTATTTGATCCAACTAAATCCTCATCCTCTAGTTCAATTCATTTTTCACTACCCATTGAACTTTCTAAGAACCTAAAACCAAACTTTGACTAAACTAATTTACAGTAAATAAGTCCATTTCAAAAACCAGACATTTACGGATGAAACTAGCAACAAACACCCCAACTAAACATTTACAGCAAATAAATTGAAAATGGGTTAGAGATGAAACTCACCGAAATAAGAGAAAACGCTCGAAGTTGATTGAATGGTTCGAAGAGGAGCGACGAAATGCACTGGACGACGACCGACGAAGGGCAATCGACGAATGGCAAGCGACGAATGGTCAGAGTAGCTTCAGGTGTTCTACGCGAAAGAAAAGAGAAGGGAAAGGGAACTCTACGCGAAAGAGAAGAGAAATCGATCGTGGAGAGAAGGGAAAGCAAATGTGGAAGAGGAAAAGGAAAAGAAGGGCATTTTTGTCCATTCACACCTAAATTGTCCTAAAACTCTTCATTTTGAAAAGTTGTCCCAAAAGTCATTTAGCCCTCCTTTTTTAACCTATTTTTGGCAATTTCCCAAAATACTTTACAGCTTTATTGAAAACTTTTCATTTTGTTTTAAACATATATTAATTTTCGTAAATATAACCAAAACCAAAATATTTAAACCTCGCTTAACAAAATCAAAAGCTGTTAATTTTTTTTTATATTTCAAGTTTGTCGTTGTTTTCTAATCTTGTGCAGCTTCGATTTCTTCTTCTTTTTTCCATTTTTTTTCTTCTCTTCTTTTGTAATTTCTTTTTTATATTTTTTAAAAATCTTGATCAATCATCAAATATTTTTTTTAAATCATGATCAATCATGTATCAAATATAAAAAATCTCGCTACACAATCTTGAATAAAAATCATTGGGATATTGGTACACGATCTTTTAGATTTAGGTAAATAATATTGATACAAGATCGTGTACCGAATATAAAAGATATTGAATAAAAATTGTTGGGATACCTGGTACACGATCTTGTACCATGATATATCGTTTAAATTTGGTATGCAATCGTGTATCGCACGCAATCGTATTACACGCGCCCGCGTGTGCCCAATTAATCACGTGTTGATTGGGACAATTTTGGTATTTTCCATTGTCGGGCTATGTTCTTTTTCCGTTTTCAAACTTGTTCTATAGAATATAAATATTTGGGAAATTTTCATGAAAATAACAAAACACCAAACTATTTACGGCCCATGTAACAAAGCCCATAAAATTAGCCAGGTTTGTCCCTTCTGTCTTTCTTCTCCTCCTCACTGCGATTTCTTTCCCCGTCTTCCTCCTCGCTGCGATTTCTTTCATCGTCTTTCTTCTTTTTCTCTTCCTTTTTTCCATTACGATTTCTTTCCATCGTCTTTCTTCTTTTCTTCTTTTTTTCGTTGCGATTTGTTTTCATCGTCTTTCTTCTTTTCTTCTTCTTTTTTACGTCGTTTAAATTTGGGTAACCAAATCTAAACTTTCGTGTACAAAAAAAAAAAATCTAAAAGATCGTATATAAAGAATCTTGAAAAAATCATTTAGATTGAAGTAGCCAAATTTAAACGATCGTGTAAAAAAAATAATCGATCGCGTACCAGAGTAACTAAAAAAATCGTTTACTAAAAAATCATGAAAAAATAAATGATCGTGTAGACAAATCTAAACAATCGTGTAAAATAATAATCTAAATGATCGTGTAAAAAAAAGTAAACGATCGTGTACAAATTTTTTCTTTTTTAAAATCGTTTAACTAAATCTAAACGATCGTGTAACCAATTTTAAACGTAACCAAATTAAATGATCGTGTAACCAAATTAAACGATAGAATTAAAAAAATAATTGACAAATTAAATGACCAAATCTAAACGATCGTGTACCAAATATTTACGCGCGTATTGTTGACGGGGCATTTTTGGTAATATGATGGGCCTATGGGCTTTTTCCGTTTTTGGAATTGTTTTATACAGTATAAATATTTTGCCACTTTGTTCTATTTGTAAAAAGACCCCTAAATATTTTGCCGGTAAGTAAAGAGGTCTTCGGATATTTTTGAAAAAATTCTTAAAAAAATATCCTTCAAGTTAAAAGAAATTCAAAATATTTTTGTTGATCCAATTTTTACACCAAATTTCTTAACACCCAAAATAAAAACTAAAATTTTAAGTGAAAATCATAGTTTTAAATTTTTATTGATATGTCAATATTTCTTTAGGTATTTTCACATTTCCATGAGTTTGATATTGATAGAAGGAGTGATTAATATTTCTATTACATCGTAGAAAATTCACTAATCACAAAAAAATAAACATTAAAATAACACTAATATAAATAATAGACATGTTTACTTATTTGAAAATAATGAAATATTTATTTACTAATTTAAATTTATTTTTTGAATTTTTCGTTTTTATAATTTTTTCCAAAATTATCCATCGAAATCGAAATTTACTTTGATATATCCATCAACATCGATATTTTAAATCTTGGTTAATACATAAAATTCCACAAAATCTCAAAAAATTCCAAAATCAAAATTTTTCCGACATACTAAAACAATAATTAGTCAAATAAAAAAAATTCACACTCATAGATCTACCAAATTGTCACCGTGTCTTAATAGTCAAATAGAAATACATTTTTTTATTTTATGATTAACTATATGTAAATTACAACAACTATTGAGATTGGTTATGTTCGTGATATATCGTTGTAATAGTCAAATAAATTTAAAACTATGGTTTTAACTTAAAATTTTGGTTGATGAAAAATTTGATGTAAAATTTGGATTAGAAAGAATATTTTTGGACTTTTTCATAGCTCAAGTTCTTTATGAAACTTTTCAATAATTCAAAGTTATTTTCAAAATAAAAATTTAACGGTATCCATCCAAAACTAACAGTATGGATATTTTGAATTCATTTTTAAAGTTAGGACATTTAAACTTTTCAAAGTTTAGAGATGTTTTGTTTCCAAACTACAAAATTCAGGGACATTTTTTTGTAATTTAACGTAGAAATTATGTTGAACTATTGAAAACTATGTAAATATTCTTAAACTTCAAAAAAAAAAAAAAAACTCTAATTGATCTAAATTTTACACCAATTTTCCCACAAATTTAAATGAAAACAAAAATTAATGTTAAAACATGAAGTTACACACAATTCTAAAATAAAATTCCTTCCTTAAAACACATTAAAAGAAAAAATGTTTTAAGTTATTAACACATCCTAAACTTTCACAAATAACTTCAAATTTTCTAAAGTTTAAAAAATGGTCTTAATTTTTAAAAGCTAAAAATAAAATAATGCTCTTATTTTTATATAACACAAGTCGTTAATACCATTTTTCTTCTCTTCTTTCTTTTTCCTTTTTCCTTTTTCCCTCCCCTATTTTCATCGATACAAAAAAAAAAAAAAATCAGTAAAATTGCATATTTTAGTAAGGTATATTGTGTCTAACAAGAATAAAGAGAATAATATAGCACCAAAGAATTTTTAAACTTCAATGTTTTAATGCAAAGAAGGTTGTATATTAATAATTTAGTATGTAGTAATAGAGAATTCTTTATTTGACTAATTATTGATTTAGAATATTTAAGGAAAGGAGAAATTTTATTTTAGAATTTTGTGAAATTTTATGTTTTAATTCAAAATTTTTGGTTTTTTATTTTTTGTGTCGAGAAATTTGGTGTGACAATTGAACCAATGAAAACAATTTTTTTCTTTTTTTACTTTTTTGAAATTTAAGGGCGTTTATGAAATTTTGCAATTGTTCAAGACTATTTTCAAACAAAATTTTAATCATTTCCATATAAAATTAATGGTAAATGGTATTTTTGGAACTTCTGTTTTAAACTTTAAAGTCATTTTTTAAACTTTTGAGTTTACGAACAAATGAAGTTTAGCCTTTTTGTACTTTCTTTTTACATTCCAATGAGTTATTTAAATATAAAAAAACTTTAATAAGTAAACCCTAAACTTTCATAATGGTAATTCTTATCCATTTTCTAGTACAAGAGATGTAACAAGTAAACTCTCAATTTTAATGGTAATTCTTATCTGACTTCAAAAAAAAAAAAAAAGAAAAAAAACTAAAATCTTAACTTTAATAAGTAAACCCTCAACTTTCTCGTACAAAAGATCCCCCCACCCCCCACCACAGTAGTTTAAGACCTTAGAGGGATTTTGTGAGTTTTGCATACCTTATTTTCTTGAACAATGACGTGTCATATATATTTCTTTCACCAAGTTATCATTAAGGAATATCAATTTTACGTCCAATCTAACTAACGTACCAAAAGACCACGTACTACTCAAAATGCTTTTAAGACTTTACAGTGGCTAACAATCTCGATGAGCTAACAATCATGATCTTTGTTTTTAATCAATCAACAATCTTTTCTTTATCTTTTTTTTCAAAGTGTTATTTGGTTCAAGATCGTGTACCAAATATAAAAGATTTTGGTACATGATCTTGAACAAAAATCGTTGGGATATTGGTATACAATCGTGTACCAAATTTAAACGATATTGATACAAAATCGTGTACCAAATATAAAAGATATTGAATAAAATCGTTAAGATATTGGTACATAATCGTTTAGATTTGGGTATACAATCATGTATCAATTTTACAAAATCGTGTACCAAATATAAAAGATTTATATTTGGTACACAATCTTGAACAAAAATCGTTTGGGATATTGGTACACGATCGACGGTCGTTTAGATTTAATTACACAATCGTGTACCAAATCTAAACGTTATTGGTACAAAATCGTGTTCCAAATATAAAGTGTCTTGGTACACGGTCTTAAACCAAGATCATTTAGATTTGATACGTGATCATGTATCATTTCCTACATGATCGCATATCATGATCATTAAGAAGAATAATTACACTCGTGTGTGTGACCAATTAATTATGAGTTGACTAGAGCATTTTTGGTATTTTCCATTTTAGATCTGTGAGTTTTTTCCGTTTTCAAAATAGTTCTATACAATTTAAATATTTTATCGGTTGGTTATATTTTTGAAAAAACCTCGTTTATTTATTTACAAACCATGAGTTAGATCCAATAGAAGGTAACTATAACTAATATCTATTTGTTGCTTATTTGGCCCTCTCATACATAGCAATCATACACGATCAATGCTTAACATAACTAATTTGTCACATTAATGGAACATAAATTAAGCATGGATTCATACCAAGGACAGAAAACAAAAGAAATTAAAAATACCCAAGAACATTCAAAATCTCATCAATCCATAGAAAAGTGCCCAAAAAACCTCAAGATCTTCGTTTGGCCCTTTAGTTTTCCATCAAAACTTGAATCTCAAAGCCATAATCTTCAATACAACACAAAATGGAAAAAATTTCATGGGTATTGCCCAAGAATGACTAAAATCAGGCATAGTGATCTGAAGATCATTCCCAAGTCACTCTCCCAAGAGGAATATATATAGGAAATTGGGGTAGTGTCGTGACATTAAAGGATAAAATCGAACAGAAGCATTTGGAACCCTAATTGTGTTGGAAAAGTGTCATGTGTTGTGGCTTAAATCATGCTCGTTCCCGAGCATGAGTTAAACGGGAGCATTTGGTACCCTAATCCCATAATCAGATCAATAATCCAACAGTTCCTCAAAGTAGCATTGCAACATTGACCATGACAGTCCCAGGACGTTGGAGTAGTACAACATTGCTTGCCATTGCTTAGAGTTAGGAGTTTTTAGGATAACGTATATCAACTCTATAAAATTGAGTTTCCTTCCACTTTAGATCAAGGTAAAGTCCTATCGTTCGACTTTCCTCTGTTGTTATGTCATTTTCCCATTTCCACTTTTGGCCACTACTTTGTATTTGGGAATGAACAATTACATTTCAGTGTATATAAATCATGATCGACTAAGGTAACAACAATTTTGAAGGCAGAAGAGGTTTGGTTGCCAATTTTGTGAGAATCATAGAAAGATAATTGCAATGATTAGCAATTTTGACAATAATAGTTAAGTATATAACAATATTTTCCGAACATTCTAAATAGAGCAAAGCTTCTATCTCGATAAACTCTTAACATTAATAGACTTTAATAGATTTTGCTATATTTGTAATTTTTTTAAAATATTGAATCTAATGATTATATTTACAACTATTCGAATCCTTGTTTGTTCTAAATTTTCTAAGTTCCTATAGTTTTATCCAATTTATATTCATTGAGGGATTGACACCTATATTTGAATGCATGTGGTTAAGATTTTTTTGGGATAGGCAAATTGTCTCATCAAAATTGCCTAGTAGCATTGTTAAATATTGTTTAATTTCAAGATGATTCTAAAACCTAGCCAAATATAAAAATGTAGCTTTTCTTCCCCAAAATTAAACCCATCTCAATCAAATTAATTTAAACTGAGTTAATAAACATAAAATTATCTGACAAATAAAATAAAATAAAGTGAAAAATTAGCCAAACCTCAAATCATAGATACTTAAACAGATACCCAACCTTCATTTTAAAGTTCGGACCAAAGTTTTCAATTTCCCTTTCCAAACAAAACACCAAGTAAAGCAATATTTTCAGCCAGTGTAACTATAAAAATCATCAAAAGAGTACGGTAATATTCTGAAAAGATAATGTTGACATTGCTTCCACATTAATTATGTCCTATCAAACCTAATTGGTATAGTCCCTGCTAAGTCTGCTCATAATTTGAATAGATTACAGATTAATGTTTTATTTTTTATTTTTTATTTTTTAATCTTCAACAGTAAAAAGAATCCCCAGCTGGAACAATATCAAGAACAGCATTCCAACTTAACATGAAGATCAATGGAATTAAAAGAAATATGAGTTTTATTCATTTAAAAAATGGAAAAAGGAAATGAACCTTGCCGAACATGTTCTGCAGATATATATAGATGTTGATTTAAGGCGAGCTTGTATCAGGTGAAATATCAAGTCCTAGAAGACAGAGATCCTTTAATAGTAAATCTGCATTTTTGAAATGGAGGCCATTGATGCCAACTTCTTTTGCAGCTTCTACATTCTTCTTTCTGCAAGTAAACTTGTAAATGGAAAGAGTGGGTGACCATTTCATAAAGGTTAAGAATTCATGCTTATTTACTAATCTTTTTCTTTGTTGCTAGTATGATTTAATAAAAGGTTTTAAAATCCTAACCAAACTTTGACAGTTAAAAGAAAGAAAAAAAAGGTTCAAATTTTTGCTTTGGCTTTTACAATTGGATTAAGATTTCAATTTGTTTAGTAAAAACAGTTTTAAAAAACTAAGGAAATCTAGCTATGGGTAATTTTATAACCTTTTTTTTTTCCTATAAAGCACAGAAGAAAGAGATGAAGTTCTTATATCCCTTTTTTACTCAATCCAACGACTTGATGGGATGTTATTCAATTGCTTCTTCATTTTCATGAAAACATTCCTCAAGCAGGGCAATTTATAAGTGACTAAATCCTGGCAACAGGCATTCTTCTATGCAAGAAGGAAACTTCGACGCAATAAAGAAATTTATATTAGGAAGAGTACGCTAAAGCAGTTACTTTGCTATGTGCCATAGAATAAAAAGTAATTTGTATCATAGTAAATCTCTAATCTTAAGATCTTATCGAATTGAATGAATCAATTGAAATCTTCCTACTTGAACAAGAAGCCTACATGTGCCTATCTATCCTCTGAAGATCCAAATTTCAGATAAACAATCAAAAGTTTAAAAACCTAGTTTTCAAGTCCATTTAGTTGGCTAATAGTCTAATGCATATAACATTCATCTCCTCAGGCAACTCCATTCAATCGATTTCTCTGATGTTCTGCTGCCTAAACAACAAAATTCCACAGCCTATAGTTTTTCGTTTCTTGCATGGAAAAGACCTACCCCACTTTGTCAACATCCAACAACAGAACAGGAAAGTGACCATACGTACGTGGGATAGATTTCCGATATATTACTTGATATCGATATAATAATAAAAAATTGGTAAAATGTCTAAAGTTTTCCAATCATATTTGATTTCAATTACAATTCAATAAGTCGAACCTGTCATCAACGAAAATACAGTTAGCTGGTTCAACTTTGAGATGTCTCAAGGCTTCCAAGTAGAACTCAGGATCCGGCTTCCTCTTTCCTGAAACATATGGAAAACAGGCTCTTTTGAAACAAATATTTTGATCTTATTAAGCTAAATGTGGCTTCTTTGTAAATTACACCTGAAAACTTCTACAATTACTCGTCATTTAAAATTCTCTTGTTTATGAATTACCAAATACCAATAGCAATGAAATTAATAGGGGCAGCACAAAAGGTAAGTTCTCTGTTATCTCTCCTCCCTCTCCCCCGTCCTCTTCCCCTTGCGACTCTCTTAGTTTTCAGTTTTCCGGCAAGTAAGTTAGAAATGGAGGTGGAAAGATGCAGAATTCTGGACTCTCCCTACAGTATTTGGTTCGGGAATGAGTTATTCCAAGTTGAAGATGAGGAAGCAAAAAAAAAAAAAAACACTACCTTTATCTAGCTCCCAACTCTGCTGGTTCCAAGAGGCTATTGAAGATCTATGTCAACAATCAGAAAAGCAGTACTTTTACAAGAAGAAAAGGTAAAATAGCATAGCTGAAGCCTCAAAGTTCAAAGTAGAGAAAGGGTGGGCATTTAAGACGCAACTTATGGCCTAGAACAGGAGGAAGATCATTCATACATATTCTATCAGGCAAAGAAGAAAAGGGATGGCGAACTTTCAAAAAATGTTGGAAAGCTTCAAATCCAAGCATGATTATTCAGCATGGTTGTCAGCACAGATCAAGCTGAAAAGCAGTCACTCTGAAGCCTTTGGCCATCCACAAGATAAGACAAAGGTTAGTTATGCGGACAAATTTAAGTAGAATAAGATCTCCCCTTTTTTGGACATGGAAAAATAGAGCAATCACCAACAGTAGGTTATCAAGAATCCAAAGGTCTTCCAAACAGATTTCAACAACCTTTGGGTGGTCACACGTCTTTTTGAGTTCAATAGCTGGGTCAATATTAAAGAAGTCTACAAACTGCCTTCCAATTGGGGGTCACCATCAATCCGTTGTTTGCAGAGAATGCTCTAATTGATATTGATCAATGATCTTTGGATGAAGTGGTAAAGCAACCTGGGAAATGGCAGAATATTGGTGCCTTCCACTTAAAATTAGAAAAATGGGACAAGTTAATTCATAGCAAACCTTTGTATGCAAGAGGATATGGTGCATTGATCTCGATTAAGAATCTACCTCTAGACTCCTGGAATATTCAAACCTTTGAAACTATTGGGGCCTACTTAGGGGGCTTATTAGACATATCCATGGAAATTTTGTTAATGTATGAGAAGCTAATATTCAAGTTAAAGAGAATTTGTGTAGGTTCATTCCAGTAACACTTGAAATCAATGATGAGAAAAGAGGAAATATTTTTTTGAACTTCGGCGATGTTCATTAAATGATTGGTTTGAGTTTCTCCTACCAGAGAGGATGCGTGCACAATACACCAGAAATCCTTTTATCCAGTCAGAAAAATTCAACCAGTTGAAACTTCACAAGCCTGAATTTGCTCCACTGGAGCCAGAGAAGGTAAACTCAAAAGTTATTGTGAATTCACAGCTGGAATCTGAAAAGATGCAATTAAAGAATAGAGAGAAAGCTGTCTTGGGCTCCTCAATTTTCTTAATTGGGGAAAGCCAGTCAATGCTTTGCAATCCTAAAGAAGGGTTAGATTCTTTGGTACAGCCACCTGACACTACTAAGGAAATCAAGCCATTGGGGAAGTCAAGCATTAACTCCTTCCCTCCAAAAGGCATAATCAATGCCCATACAACTGTAAGGCCCACTAAGACACCCAGTTTATGCTACAACCTTTCCATTTTTGGGGGGAACACTGAAGCCAAGGTCGAAGGGGTGCATCTAAAGAGGAAAGAGAATTCTTTGGCTACTACCTCTTTATTGCCCATCAAGAATCCAAGAGTCTTTCAGTGTAACTACTCAGATTTATTCCTATCGGCTAATTGCCAAAATTCTGCTGCCCCAAATTCCGCTGTTAGAAGGTTCCTCTCTCCTGTGTCTTCAGCACCGGTTGCCCCTTCTACAAAGGCTGAGTCAGTGCCCATTGCAGCTCCTACTAAAAGCCTCAAGCCTCTCCTCTTCATCTGCGTATTTACCTTCTTCATCTCAAGTGTCTTTGGCTAGTTCCGGTCCAAGAGGTACTTCCAAAAAGCATAAAAAATCAAAGAAACCCCTGCTTCCCTTGAAGACGTTTCCCAAGCATTTTGTTAGAAGGAGACCGAAGGATCTCTTAAAAAAGACTGTTGTTAGGAGAAAGATGTTGTCATCTCAAATTCCTCAAAATTCTCATTTTTTAATGGTAAAAGACACTCTCAAGGCCAAACTTCATCAATTTCAATTAGGACACGTATCCTAAATTCAAAAAAAAGTTCCTCCAAAGCACGTTTGATTTTAGATCAAAAACCCGACTCTTTGGAGGTTAATTGTACACAAATCCAAGCTCCTTTTCTTTCAACCAGATCAGCCCCTCAGAGATCTATTTTTTCCCTACCTTCCTCAAAAGTAAAATTGTTGAGAAGCTTCCCTTGCCAGTCTCCAGGCCCTCCATCTAAAAAGAAAGGTTAGAAATGTGATTTCAGATTTTGACTCACATTTCTTCTTGACTCTCCTTTTAGTGTGAGAAGCTAAATGAGTTAGAGGAACTTTCTTTGAAGGACCCCTTACCGATCTAAACGACTTGTTTCAGAATGAAGATTTGAATGATGGAAACCAGACCTCTGGAAACCCCTCTCAACCTAAGCATTGCAAAATTCCAGCCCATTTAAAGTCAGATAGTAGAAAATGCAAATTAGTTTTCATTTGAGATCTGATTTCAGCCACCTTTGATCCAATAATTGAGTGCTTTGTAAGCTTTCAAGGCTGCAGATAAAGTGTTGGGATTCAAGTCTCTGGAACCCTTAAATTAGAACTAGTTCCCTCATATTCAAGAAAGAGAAATTTTTTCTAATTAATGTTGTTAGCTTAAAAGTTTTAGCATTTTGGATGTTTTGTCTTCGTCATCATGATTTTTAGTGGACGGCAATGATCTTTGAAAAAAAAATTATTTGGGTTAGATAGTTTTGAAGCAACCGATTGCCTCTTCTTGGTTTTCCCTTCTCCTTTCAAATTGAAACATGTGGAATTCAAAATTTCAATCTGGGGCGCTTTTCATCAAAGTGTTTATATTTTCTTTGTATTATGCTCTTTACTAATGTCTTAACTCTCTGTTGCTTTGGTTCTTTCGTTGTTTCTTCTTTGTGATCATTTGGTCATTTTCCCTTTTGTTTTGCCAGGTTCATCTTTGTTTGGATAACTTTGTCTTTTTCATATTTTGCTTTTAGTATATTACTTTTGTACTTCAAGCATCAGTCTCATTTATTATTAATAAAGAGGCTTGACTCCGTTTAAAAAATTCTTTTGTTGAGAAGCTTCCTTACAATTTTGCTCGTATCATATGTTTATGAGTTGTATTTGAATTTGTTGGTTTGGGAGTTAGATTCAGTGGTGGATCCAGAAATTTTATTGATGGGCTTTATATAGACTAGTAAAAATAATGTGGAAAAAAATGTAACTAGTAAGGCTTGAACCTAGGTTTAGAGGAGGTTGAGGGACATTTTATCCACTAGGCTAACTTCTGAACTTGATATTAATTCAGTTTTTTATATAAATGTAATATAAAGAGCATAAAGTTGAGGGAGGCTCTGGGTCTATGCTAAATTCACCCGTGGTTAGATTTACACCTAAAGTAGAGTTTTAACATTGGTAAATATTTTAATTTGAGAAGTTAATGTCTTTATAAAAATAAAAACATTGTTGTTGTTCCTATCAAGTATCAACTAGGAACTTTTACCGACTAAAATTTTGAAAATAGACTTTTTTTAGTACAACTACGGAGATGAAGAATTGAACCTCCGGCCTTTAGAGAAGAATATGATGCCAATACCACGGAGCCAAGGTGATTTTGACAACTTTGAAAAATAGGACTGCAAATAGGAAATCCAACGTGTAATTTGGTAAACCAGCCAATGTTATGAGTAGGTATAATAGCCTATGTTGATAAGCTAATCAGGTTTAACCTGAAATTATATGAACCTCAGATTTAGAAGTATCGACCTTCTCATCTCACCAGATAAAACATCCATACACCCATTACGTGCACAATCAAAATAGAGAAAATAAAGATGATATGCAATATAGCAGAAGGGTAATGATGAAAACTCAAGGTAATATTTCGAGATTACCGTTTTTACAAGAGCAGAATGTCCATGATAGATATTTCGAGATTTTCAACTTCTCCTCGATCATTTCATACCTGCCAAATCAAATAACAGAAGTTGATGGGGCAGTTAATCAGATGAAATAACATGGTATAATTTTTTTCCCACGAACCAAATAGGGTAGTTTGTGAAGGCATGCATTTCATAGTTTTCCTCTTTAAGAGCAATTAGCAATTCTTCAATGCCTTCTAGGAAAGAGTAACCGCTTATCATACAGCTTTTGAGGCCTGGAATGATGGATAAAGAAAGTTAATACGAACCAAAAAGAGGGAAGAGCACATAGTTCCATTGGCCAAAATTCAGAAAAAATAAAATGTCATAAGCAGAGGAAGAAAACTAATTTCAATACTTGGAATTGCTGAACTGGTAATCTTCCTAGATCAACAGCATCTGGAGAAATGTAATACTGGTAAAAGTAAATTTATTATCATCAGCACTGGTCAGCCAATGTGTTTTAAAAGTACATAATAGTACCAAAATAGAAGCATAAAACCCAAAATTAATGAGTTAAGCAATCGATTTGTTTTCCAGTATTTTGAAGGAGGCATGTCAGTTGTACATGATAACTACATGTGGTTGTATTTTCTGTTCGTATCTTATCTTTTTCTCTCCTTTTGGAGTATGCATTTTTTAATCCTTTGTTCTCTTTTCTTAGGTAAGAGACATTTCATTGCGATAAATGAAATCTGGGGAGAACCCCAAATACAACATAAGGAAGTGCCACTTGCTAACAAGAAAAGATAAGCTATAATGAGTGAAACGGTGCTTTAATCCTTTATTCCTTTTCTAACATCATTGAGGAGTTGTTTCTTGTTTGAAAAAAAAAAAAGGTGGAAGATAGTGCAATCTTTTTTCAGTATGTTACGCTATGAAGTGAAGAGAAATTTTAGAGTTTGACCTTCAAAAGGATTTGATATTGGATTAAAGCCTAAGAATTAAATAAAATCGGAAATTAGAATGAAAAAATAGGGAGAAAATGGGCAAACCTTCAAAATCTATCGGTCGTTCATCTTTAAAGAATCTCTTTTCCAGTTCTGCCTTGAAGAAAACAACAATTTATAGAAAAATAAGTCAGACATTAAGCACTATGAAATAAAATGTTATAAAAGAAGAATATGTGCTTTTAAGGAAAAAGTATTGCACTTTATTTCTTATAAATATGCCCCCTTCATTTTCTCAACCAATCAACTAAGTGAACATTAAAGAGCGCTAATGTTATTTCATGTTTAATAAACAAGCAATGGAAAAGAATGAAAGGGAAGAGAAGGCACCCCATTGGCAATCTAAATTATATATACACATTTGATAAGAAACAAAGAAACGTTCAAGGAATTTCGACTATTGTAATCATAATGAAATGGAAATGTGGAACGCCACTCCTTAGAAGGTGAGTGCTTATGAAAGTATGAAAAACTGACAATGACAGTCCCCTCCAGGTGCAGGTTTTTGGAACCTAGCTGAAAAGAGTCCCTATCTTTAGTCACTTTGGGCTAAAGTAATTAGGATTTCTAGAAATTGTCTTGCCCCTTTTACAACAAGTGGTCAGGTTCTCTCACTCAATAAAGGTTCACATCTCCACCAGAATCGGGCCAGCTCATTGTTAAGGAAATCAATTGAGACTCAAAGAATTCTAAAAAATTAATAGATCAAGTCTTCAGGGCTTTAGAGTTCGTTCAATTAACATGCCTAACTCCAAGTCCCCTTGCTAGATCAAATAATAAAGCTCCATTAAATAAATAAACTTATCACTTCAATAAATAGTCTTGCATCTGTAAAATAGTCTCAGAAAAATTTTCTTTTAGCGGACAGCACAGGACTAATAAAGTTGAACAGTAAATGGGGATTTACAGTTAGGAGTAAGATTTCAAATTCTTATGGTATATTCTACATTTCCCTTCCCTTCAAATTTATTTTTTCTCTTTCCAACTTCTCTTTTTATTCACATTATCTAGTATATGTATAACTTGAAGGTTCTTATATCACCCATAAAATGGTAAATTAGCCAAATCTTGGGAACATAGGCTAATAAAAAGATAGACATACCTCATCAATCAAACCCTTCTCAAATTCTATCCATACAGTTGGATCTTTGAGTTCAAGTAGTTCCTCCATGGGCATTCTGAGCAGTGAATTCCGATGCAATTAACTTATCAAAATTAAACACTAATTTTCTAAAAAAATAAAGAAGTCAGATAGTAGTAGAAACTACAACTCACTTTTTTTACACGGTTCATTTTTTATTTCTGTTTTTTTTATCTATTCATGTAAAACAATAACTATAAGTTTACTCAGAAAATAAATAGGAGCCCCAAGGGATTGATATATCTGCTGGCAGTTTTTCATATTTTTTTAAACCTATAAAAATGAAGTTATATATTCATTGGCATTGAATTGACATCTCATCTCATGAAGCAACCAACAACTTTATGATTTGAGGTGGGATTTTGGCCTACTTTGAAACATTGCAGGGAGACCTTTGTTCAAGAAGTTAGACAGGGTATCCAGTTGCCTCTTCACCCTTCCATCTACTTGAAGTTGAGAAAAACTACATTTCCTCATAAGGCCAACAAGGACATAGATGCTAAAATTCAAACAAATGAAACATAAAAGAGAAGTTAAAAGAAAACAAGCAATCCCCCTTTGCAGAAAGCAAGTAGGACCGCATAGTGTGGTCAAGTTTTCTTCTCTTCTGAAAGCTAAAGCTAAACTAGAGAAACAGGTTGTAACCATGAGAGTCACAAAGTAGAAGAGAATAAACACTTCAGAAAAGGACAACGAAAGTTATTTCCATTCACGCCACCTTATAACACAAGACAAGAATACTACCGGAGGATGTTTGACTCACAATTTTAACAAGTGGACAAATGAAGTTTGATTTCAAAGTTTGAATGTCTATATAATATATATTGAACACACCCACTCCAAGTCCCAAACTTTGTTGATGATCCCACATTAGAAAAATCAAGGGACCTCACAATTTTTATAAGATAAATAGGCTATTCCTCATATTTCTAATTGACTTTGAGATGAAACCTTGTGTTCGTTAATATGGTATCAAAGCCTCTCAAATGGTTATTCAATCCAAAAACAAAAGTTTAGATCAGATCCAAGAGTGGTAAACCTAAGGAAGCACCATCTTGAGGGGCATGTTGAGAATCCCATATAGGAAAATTCAAAGGACCTCATAATTGTTATAACCACCGTTAGAGACATCAATATTGTTTCTTATTAAGCTCACCTGAAGATTGAAAAATGTGACCTTTGAGTAAGTGTTACAATACTCAGATTAAAGAAATTAAATTTGGTTGAGCAACCTATGCTTGGATCCCAAATTCTTAGCTTGTAAAAGTTATATCGATATGTTAACCGAGTTTAATTGGTAAAATGTTTAATACACAGTAGCCAGAGTTACACAAGCAAACCATTGACACCCGTATAACTTCCAACTAAGTTTGATACTACTCTCAATTTTGCTATTCATCCTGATACCATATTTTCCAACAAAGTAATTCCCACTAAAAAAGAAAAAAGTAAAGACAAAGCACCTGAAAAAAGCGGGAACGTCATCATAGAAAGGATCACGAACGAGGGTATCCATGATGTCAAAGAGCAGAACAGGAAGCTTCCTAGAGGTGTTATCAACACCAGCAGAGCTGCGACCAGTAGCCATTGAAAGAGAAGAGGAGAAGAGTTTGGTATAGGCAATAACGTCAGTATTGTTGGTGATAATGCTTGTTTGGTTGAAATTGGACACCACTTTTGATGGATTGAAAGAGGAAGGTCTGATTGAGGAGAAGGAAACAAGAGGTGGGTTTGGGTTGAAGAGAGAAGCCATTAAAATTGGTTGAATGGGCAGAAGCACGGCAGCGCCAAGACCATGGCCCCTTCGCTTGCAAGTCAAATCTGATGCGAACGGGATTTTGGTTTGGCGGGTCGTTTTCAGCAATTCTTATCCTTCAATTTAATTTTATATTCTTGGAAGGACAGAATCTCTCTAATTTTCAATAGTCTGACTTTTTATTTTTTTTATTTTTATCTTTTATTTCTTTTATTTTTATCTTTTATTTCTTTTTTCAAACGCGATAATCTGACTTCTGACGTGACTTCTTTAATTATTGAGAAAAAATATTACTTTTATTGTAAAAATAACACTAACATACACATTAGAAAAAGGATAATATATAAAACTATAGTATTATTCGGCTTCTTGATATTATGTTTCAGTATATTTGATAGGAAACTTTCTTAAATATAACATATTTACTGTATGTAACAAAGTCTATAAAATTAGTCATTTTTTAAATATTTCAGATTTGTCTTTCTATCATTTTTTTTCCTCTCTGCGATTTTTTCCATTTCTTCCGTCTTTCTTTTTTCTTTCTTTTAGATTTGAGTAACCAAATCTATTTCTTTATATCGTCTTTCTTGTTTTTCTCTCTTTTTAGGTGTGTGCATGTCTTCTTCTTTCTTCTTTTTCATTTTTTTTCATTCACTGCATGCATCGTATCGTCTTTGTTCTTTTGTTTTTTTCGTTGTTTAGATTAGGTAACCAAATCTAAAGGATGATGTACGAAGAATCTTGAAAAATTGGTTAAACATTTTAATTATGGTAATCAAAACTAAAAGCTTGCATATAAAGAATATTGAAAAAAAATCGTTTATATTAAATTTTGAAAAAAAAAATCGTTTAGATTTGGCCTAGCTAAATCTAAACGATTGTGTAGCAAAATCTAAAAAATCATCTACCAAATTTTGAAAAAAAAATCATTTAGGGCCCGTTTGGGGTTAGGGTTGGGACTGTGGGCTTAGGTTAGCCCAACCCTAACCCCGTTTGGGCCGGAGGTTAAGGAAACAGGGTTTCCTTAACCTGATTTCGTCTCCCGCAAACATTCGACGATTTTGTCTTCCCCATTTTCGTTAATCCGGTTTCGGCGTTCCCCTCAATCCGACGATAGATCTTTTCCATTTTCGTGTTGAACCCGTGTTAAATTTTCCCCTCCATTCGTCTTCATCCAAAATCCATTTGTTTTTTCTGTTCGTTCTGTGTTCTTCCTCAAGGAATCGAGTTCTCCTTCTTTCGTTTCATCTTCTCCCTCATTAAATCGATTCGGAGTTTTTATTCTTTCGTTCTGTGTTCTCTGTAATGAAATCGGCTTCTCCTTCTATCGTTTTATGTTCTCCCTCAATCCATCTGCATGCAAAATCAATGGATCCTAACCCGCATTTTGTTGATATTTTCTTCCTTCATTCGTCTGTTGCGTTTTCGCGATGAAACCCGATTTCGTGATGCCGAATCTCTATCTGCATCTCTCTCATCCGTCTCTCTCACTCTCGAAAGGTTTTTCGTGTTTGTTGAAGCCGACCGTTCAACGTCGTTGGCTCCAAACACGATTTCCTTTTGGAATCAAGGGTTTTGCCTCCAAAGTCATTTTGTTGAAGGTGACCCTAATTTACTCCTTGCCGCTCGCGGTTCCATTATTGCAGCTGGGTGTTTCGCTTGCGATTTGGTCATTCCCTTCACTGATAAGACAGAAACTTCACACTATTATCTGCCATTGGATGCCGATGGAGCTTGGTAGGGAGGTATTGGAGTCTTTTGAATCCAATTTTTTTTAGCCGATGATGATTTCCCATTTTCAATTCAAACTAATTTCTTTTGGAATTTATGTATTTGTTTGCATTCTGTTCTTGGTTGATTGAAACAATTTAGCACTGGTGTTTTCCATATATGTATGTAAACTGGTTATCCATGCTTTTGCGGCCTTCCATTCTGTCTTATTGCTTTAGCTTTACATTGTTGTACCTTCTTTTGGCCTTCGATTCTATCTTCTTGCTTTACATTGTACATTGTTTTGATAACATTTGCTTACCTTTTACATTGGTTTACATTGCTGTATTATTTTCATACTGTATTGTTTTCATACCATTAGTCTTGCCTCATTTCGTATTCACAAATTTTGTTTGAAGTTCTTTACACACTTTTCTTCCATAGTATTGTTTATTCCATCCTTTGGGTTCAAAATTATCTGGCTGCATACTATTGTCTCTTCCATCTGTTTACATTGTACGCTTTCTGTATAGCTTCCAATGTTGTATCTTCCATCTGTTTATACTATATGGTTTTGGTATAGCTTTCAGTACATAGACTTTGACTCTTTGGACTTTTCTATGCTTTATGTCATTTCTAGCAGAGATTTCCAGTCTTTTATTGATGGATAGCTTGCAGTCTATTACTTTCCTATTTATTTTTTGATTTGCCTCCATTAAAGCCCTCCCAACTTGCCCCATCTTTCCCCTATATATAAGTACGTTTCCTTTTTTCATTCACTGTATTGTTGTCTCTCTTTGTATCTTCTCTCTGTTTGTATCTTCTCTTTTATAAGTTATCTTTTTCTTTTTTCTGATTCTGTTCATTTACTCTGCCTTATTTTTTTGCTAATTCTTCATTTTTTTGCTGATTCTTCATTTAAGTTACCATATATGTTTCAAATTTGGTTTTCCTATATGTTTCTGTTCTCCTTTTGTTATATGTTTTTATCCTCCTTTTGTTATATGTTTCTGTCCTCCTTTTGTTATATGTTTATGTTCTCTTTTTGTTATATGTTTTTGTCCTCCTTTTGCTATATGTTTGTCTCCTCCTTTTGCTATACATTTCTGTCCTCCTTTTGCTATACGTTTGTGTCCTCCTTTTGCTATACGTTTCCATCCTCCTTTTGCTATACGTTTTTGTCCTCCTTTTGCTATACGTTTCTGTTCTCCTTTTGCTATATGTTTGTGTCCTCTTTTTGCTATGTTTGTGTCCTCCTTTTACTATATGTTTCTGTCCTCCTTTTGTTATATGTTTCTCTCCTTCTTTGTCTGTTATCTTTTCATGTTTACTTCTTTATTTTTTATGTGTCCACTATGATGGAATTCCATTCATTATTTTGAATGGTTTCAAAACTCTGAGGCTACAAATTTTTTTAAAAAAACTTCTTTTTGTTATCATTTGGATGTTCATTATTAATCGATTTCCCCATTCAATGTTGATTTCGGGTAAGATTTGTCGTCATATAAGGTATGTATATGTAATATTATTTTATTTTTTTACCTTTTATATCGTGTCTTATGTACAAATATTTTCCATGTTTTTTGTCTTATGTAGGACGTCGCGATTCACGAGTATACTCTTCGAAGAGGTACTATTGTAATGGACGTTTGTAGGTTTTGTATACTCTTCAGTATTTTTTTCTTATTTACTTTTTTTTGGGTTTTGTATAATTTTATTATGAACATTTTGTTAAATATTGTTCCGTTTATAATGTGTATATAGAACATTTTCTTAAATTTTGTTAAATATTGTTTGCTGTATAATCGGTTTATAGTTATTGACTTTCTCTTTTTTAACTATCTTCCTTTTTTTTTATATAGTAAAAACAATTTCTATTTAAGAAAATTTCAATTAATTATCCAATTAAATATTAACAACAATTTGTATTAACTATCCAATTAATTAACAACAATTCCTAATTTAAAAAATATAAAAACTTTTCTACTACCTAATAAGTACAACTACTTAACAATGTTTTTTACAAGTACAAAGTTCTAACCTTATTACCAATCATTCTAAGTAATAGAAATAATTTCATTAACTTTATTGATTTTGAAAACAAGTGTTTAATTAATTGAAATATGATCATAAATTTGCATATCAACAACTTTTTACTAATACTGTTTTTTCAATATCATCATAAATTTTGATAGTAATTAAATTAAATTAATGGAATACACATTTCATCAACTTGGAAAATATGTGTTTAATTACTTGAAATTTGTATGCACTATGACACATACGTATGGTCAAATTTGGCTTTTTTTAAATACTATCATCACGAGTACGTACGTATCTCACATACTATTTTTACTGCAACCCGTTGTTTGAAATAATGTTTAAAACAAGTTCTTTGTTCTATATTTATCGTTTTAGTAAATAGGGGTATTACTAAGTTTAGGGATCTTTTCACACTATATATTGATATTGTACTAATTCACTTAGTACATGTTTTTTTAGGAAACTTTACATACATTGTAATGGATCAACAAACACTTATTGGAGTCCTAACTGCATTAACGCTAGCCCAACATCAGATGTTACTAACGTTGGAGCTATTAATGAACAACAATAAACGTCTCCCACATACACCGTCTGATACACGTCATAGAATTAGGGAGCTTGCGTACTTTCGCATGATACACGAGTCAGATCTTGTATGTCGGTAGAGCACGCGGATGGACAGGCGAACATTCGCAATTCTATGTCATTTACTTAGAAATGTGGCTGGTCTTTCGTCGACTGAGATTGTCGATGTTGAGGAAATGGTAGCAATGTTCTTGCACGTCCTTGCTCATGAAATGAAGAACCGCGTCATCTAACGGGAATTTGTACGGTCCGGTGAGACAGTATCTCAACATTTTAATATCGTATTATTGGCTGTTTCGACTGTACGAGGAGTTGATAAAGAGACCTGTTCCGGTAACAAATAACTGCAATGATCAACATCGGAAGTGTTTGGAGGTGGGTATGATAGAAGTTCACTGTATTTGACCTTTACGTACGTCGCACTTATTTCAGCATCTTTATTTGAACCTGCAGAATTGCCTTGGTGCGTTAGATGGGACGTACATAAAGGTCAACGTCCCCGTAGGAGATCGGCCTATATTCAGAACGCGTAAGGGGGAGATTGCCACAAACGTTCTGGGGGTGTGTGACACGAAAAGGGATTTCGTTTATGTCCTCGTCGATTGGGAAGGATCCGCAGCAGACTCGCGTATCCTACATGATGCCCTTTCACGAGAAAATGGACTACTAGTGCCAAAAGGTATATCTTATTTATAATAAAACACCGCCACTTCCTACTTACCTATTCAAAGCGCTTAAACGAATGATTTAATAACAGGATATTATTATCTGTGCGATGAAGGTTATCCAAACGCGGAGGGGTTTCTCGCCCCGTACAGAGGCCAACGGTACCATTTGCAAGAGTGGCGTGGTGTTGCAAATGAGCCAACAAATCCAAAGGAGTACTTCAACATGAAGCACTCCTCGGTAAGGAATGTCATTGAGCGCACGTTCGGTGTTCTTAAGGGTCGTTGGGCCATTCTTCGTGGAAAGTCGTACTATCCCCTGCAAGTCTAGTGTCGCACCATACTAGCATGTACCTTGCTTCACAATTTGATCAACAGGGAAATGACATATTGCGGGACGTTGACGACGTGGACGAGGGGGACTCCATTTACGCGACGACCACCGCTTCAGAAGACATTCACTACATTGAGACAACAAACGAGTGGTCTCAGTGGCGCGACGAACTAGCGAATCGATATTCAATGATTGGCAGTTGCATAACGCTTAGATAAGACAATTTTACATTATAAGTCTTCGATTGTAATGTTGAATTTCTATCATGTGTAAAATGTACTGTAAAAAATAATATCGGGTGTTGCATATGAAATGTACGTGTGTCTTTTGTTTTTAACTATTAAATTGTGAAATTACTAATGTACTCCATGTATTTTTTGTAATTTGTCATTCTTAGTATGTCAACCTCAAATCGTGCCCCGAGACATGTTTGGACGAAGGAGGAGGAGGGCACTCTTGTGGAATGTTTAATGGAGTTGGTGTCAATGGGGGGATGAAAATCAGATAATGGTACGTTCCGTCCAGGTTACCTTGCGCAGTTGGTACGCATGATGGCGGAGAAACTACCTGGATGTCAGGTCTGAGCAACAATTGTAATTGATTATAGAATTAAGGCACTGAAGTGAACATTCCAGGCCATCGCCAAAATGCGGGGGCCAGCGTGCAGTGGCTTTGGGTGGAACGATGAACAGAAATGTATCATTACGGAGAAATAATTATTTGATAATTGGGTTAGGGTAAGGAAAATAATATAAACGTCACACAACGTTCATAATGTACATTTACTTAACAATTTTTCAATCAGTACTCATACGTGATATTTTTTTCTCCGCAGTCGCATCTTGCAGCGAAGGGACTCCTGAACAAACCATTCTCGTATTACGACGAACTTACATATGTCTTCGGTCGCGATAGGACGATGGGTCGGTTCGCTGAGACATTCGCCGAAGTGGGGTATAACGAGCCTGTGGCGGATATGACAGATTTGATATGGGGGATGGAAATGAGGAGTTTCCTCCCGTGTACAGCCAGGGGATTGACCTCTCGCAGGACGATGTACGTGCATCCCGACCTTCTCGCGCTTCAGAAGGTAGGACCGGATCGAGTGGATCCAAGAGGAAGAGGGGAAGTCAGCAAGACTTTGATGTTGAACCCATACTTCTAGCGCTCGACCAAACAAATGAGCAACTCAGGTAGATTGCGGAGTGGCCTGCACGCACCCTTGCAAATGACAACCATGTGCGCACGGAATTCTTTCGCATATTGCGTGAGATGCCAGAACTTACGAGTTTGGATAGGGCGCTATTGCAAAGGCATCTTCTGTCTCGTATGGATGACCTTCGGGGTTTCGTACTCATGCCCGAGGATGAGAGGGAGAGATTTTGTAGAGTCCTCCTATGAGACATCACGAGATAGTTTATGTTTCTATGGACCTGGGTGGCTTATTATTTCCTTACCTTTTTTTCCTGTATAATGTTCACTATTTATGCATTTCCTATTGTAAAGAACTATTTTTTTCCTTTATAATGTTTATTTAAAATTAAGGAAAATAGTCACAATTTCCCCCAAAACGTTATAACGACTATTTATATAGGTTTAAAATAGGAGGACATCGCTATCGCCGATTAGAAATACGAAATAATTATTTTGTCTTTTTAAAAAATGAATTGTAATAAATTTTTCACAATATGTTCATAAATTAATTTTAAATTGGACAACTGTCTGTACTAATTTAATAGCAATACACATACAACAAATTATTTGCAATAAGACGGGTTCAACGCTTTCGTAAAAAAGTATGCAATAATTTTTTTTATCATATTTACAATCTAATTTAAAAAATATTATACCACATAAAAAAAATTATTAACCCAACCCATATAACAATTTCCCCAAATAAATTTTATCATAAAATCCACATATACCTACCCACCTAACCCTTTCCCCAATCATCTTATCATAAAATTCTCATAAAACTACCAACCTAACTCTTCCCCCAAACACATCTTATCATAAAATCTCCATTAATCCTCCCCACCGAACCCTTCTCCCAAACACATTTTATCATAAAATCTCCATTAACTCTTCCCACCTAACCCTTCCCCCAAACACATATTATCATAAAACTACATTTCTAAACCCTTCCCCCAAACAAGGGTTATGATAAAACTAAGTTTAACATAACACTAGTTTTATCATAACACTAACCCTTCCCTAAATCAACCCTTCCCCCAAACGCACCCTTAGATTTGGGGATCATTTAGATTTGGGGTAGGCAAATTTAAATGATGTTGTAGCCAAATCTAAACTATAGTGTAATCCAATTAATTGTATAACCAAATTAAACCATAAAATTGAAAAAACAAATCTAAACGATCGTGTACCAAACAATAGTGAAACCTAAACGATCGTGTACCAAATCATGTTACCAAATATATTACGTGCATTGTTGACGGGGCATTTTTTGTATTTTACACGGTGTGTCTATGAGCTTTTTCCATTTTCGAAATTGTTTTATATAGTGTAAATACTTTGCCCTAAAAACCCCTACTTAATATGTACAAAGGGGTGATTTAATATTTCTACTGTGCCGTAAAAGATTTGCCTAAGCACAAAAATTAAAATCAAAAGCTTAGTTGCATAAATATAATAAAATAAAAGATATATTTACTTATTTTGAAAATAATAAAATATTTCGAGAGAAATGGTTAAAAATAGAAAAACTCACACAAATATTTAAATGAAGCATAATAATTTTTTTCTTTTAATGGTTTTTTTAGGAATGATAAGTAGTTTGTTTTTCGATTTTTGAAAAAACCTCTCTTTATAATCTAATTTTGTTTTTTAATCTCTTTTATAATTGTTCTACGAATATTCATTGAAATCGACATTTTATTGAATTTTTTTTAAAATTAAAGTTTCTATATTTTCATCGGTAAATATCGAATAAACAATAACAATGAAGCGAAGCATAAGAAATAGAAGAGAAACTAAAAGGACAGCAAATATTCAATCCAATTGTGATGTGTATATAACATACAACATAACACTATTCAATAAGAGGTTATACACTTTTGTAATTAACACATATAGAGATATATCAAAATGAACTAAAATATGTATAAATATAGCAAAATGTTGTGTATTCGTAAGAGATAGTGATAGACTAATGTCATCTATCATTAGTAGACACTAATTTTGGATACTACATATGTCTATTGGTGTCTCACCGATAGATTATATTATATTACTATTAAAATTTTATTATATTTGTAAATATTTTTAACAGTTTTACCATTTTAACAAGTTCATTTATATAATAACTTTATACATTTAAAAAAGAAACCATGTCAATCTAAATTCCAAACTAGATAATAATATCTATTTGAACTCTAAACTCTTAGGGGGCGTTTGGGGCGTGGAGTGAATTATTATAATCTGTGGTTATTATAGTCTGTGTTTGGGGTGCAGATTATTATAGCCTGAGTTATTATAATCTGTGTTTGGGATGCATATTATTATAATCTGGGTTATTATAATATGTGTTTGGGGTGTAGATTATTATAGTCTGGGAATATCAAAATGTTTTTTTTTTCATTTTTTTTGCAATACATATTTTATTTCAAAATTATTTTATTCAATCTCGTTAATTATGTAGTTCGTGAAATAAATTTAACTATAATCTCTATAATGTAATTTTCTCATTCGTTAATTATGTAGTGTTCAACATAATTAATTGTAGACAATCAAAATTACATATTTAGTAAACATCACAAAAATGACATAAATTAAGAGTGTTCGTAGTGCATACATTTCACAACACGTTAGCAATTTAGAACAAATGACAAAATAATTTCAAGCGATAATAATAATTAGAAGAGTATTAAGGCAACAAAGTTTATGGGCTAAATGCATTGATATATAGAAAGAATTAACAAAATAAGATTGTCTTTTGAAAAAACGAACATATGAAGTTGAGTCTTTTCTTTTTTATTTTTTTCTTTTCTCTTTCAAGTAACTTTTAAGTCAGGTTGACTTATACAAGTTTAGGGAATGATGTAAGTTTAAACAAATGGTTATTAAAAATGAATGACTGGTATGAAATATAACCTAGCAGAGAAGTTTCTAGTCAATTCCATTTACCTAAAATATTGCATACAACAAAAAATTTGCTTTTAGGAGAAAGTTTAATTATTAATTCTTCATTTTCATTATTTAATTAATAGTGTTTTTTGTTAATTTGTGTTTTTTTTTTCAAAAATGATTTTTAAAGCAAGTTATAAGTTTGTTAATTTTGTAAAATAAATTAAAAAAATTATATAAGTTTTTGCATGATTTTAACCACTACATACCGACATTTTTTTCTAAATGCATTTGCCATACTATCATTGATTCTTTATTTTTCCTAAGTATGATACAAATTTATTCTTTTTATAATAGAATTTTATTATTTTTTTTCTCTTTTATCATGCTATCATTCTTTTGATAACACAAATTGTCTTAAAAAAAAAATGCATTATGATGCATATCTTTTCTTCTTTAGATTTATTATACAAATTTGGTTATTCAAATTTTGTTTTATGCTAAATCTTTTCATAAAATAGATTTTTAATGAAAAAAGTAGAATCGTATTTTTTCTAAAAATTATTCCTTTGATTTATTTAGAAATAAAAGCTATAAAAAAATTCAATTCAATGAAAATACATGTATAATTTCATCTTACCCCACCTAATTACCGATATTTATTTTTATTATGTTTATTTATTTCTATAGCAAACATTGTCAAAAGTTGTTGATTGTCTTATTTGTTTTTTTTTTGAAAACTTGAAATAAATTGATAAAATTATGAATTACTATTTTTCTTAAGTTTAACACAATTGATTTTTTGTATTATGTTTATGCATCGTTTAACATAAATTTTAAATTTTTGCAAAGAAAATTTTTTCTAAGATATTTTTCCAAGTTAATTTTTCATAAGTAATTTTTTCTACGTTATTTTTGCAAATATATTTTTCGTAATTTATTTTTCCTAACAGGCCATACTCCTAAGTTATTGTTGCAAAGTAAATTTTTTCTAATTTATTTTTTCTAACAAAATTCATTAGATGAATCTTTTTGTGGCGTAATTAAAATTTGTGAAATATATAATAACCCTTGGAGGAGTGAGGGATAATGATAAAAGGAGAAATGGGGGAGTGAGAAATAGTGTGAGAGAAGAAAATGGAGGAGTGGGGAATAGTGGCAGAAGAGAAATAAGGGAATGAGTATAATAGTTCTAATCCTAATCCTCGGGTTATAATAACCCTAGGGACAAACATAAAGTGAGCTAAAATAGCCCACTCCACTCCTTCATAGTGTGAGGGTCAAACGCCCCTTAATATTAAATAGGTCAATTTAAAAAATCTTATAAGAATTAAATATATAAAAATAAAAGTTCAAAATTTTAAATAAAACAAAAGTCAACACTTGTAGAAATAGATCATAGAAGCATATTAGTATCTATTGTTATAAAATCTAAAGCTTTATCATACTTTGTAAATATTTTAGTTTATTTTGTTATATTTGAAAATATCTCAAACTAAAATAATATTTAAATTTTTTTATAGGAGAAAACTTGACTTTTTTTTTTTTGTCGATATTAGAATATCTTAACTAACTAACCCATGTTTGAAGAAATGTATTTAAAAGTAAATTTGATTATAGTACAATGAGTAATGTAACACTTTATGGATTGATAATTTAAATTCTATAACAACATTATTCTTGAAAATCATAAATATATATATAAAAAATTATTAGTGATATGGTTTATTACTGATACAACCGTATTAATCTCTCTCACTCATACTCTCTTGTTATTATTATTAACGATAGAAAAAATAGGAACAAAATTTGTTAAAAAGTCAATTTTGGAATACATAATATGCAAAAGAAAATTGAGCTCGAGAATTTTGCCATGTCCCTAACCTTTTATACATTCATGAGATGCATACAATTATATCATCTAAATTTGTTGTATATTATTTATTTATTTTCTACACAAATAAAATCAATAAATGGAAAATCTATTTTTCATCTTAGAAAATATTCTTCTTTTCTATAAAAGTGTGTAACTTATTATAATCTAATGTACTTACTAACATAATATATGACACCCTAAATAATCTTGGTTGTTCAGTTTGAGATTCTTATTTGTTGTTGTAAAGTGGTTTGGACCTTCTCTCTCGTAGAAATCTAAGTATCCTCGTTTTTCCTACAGATCTTTTTCCTTTGAATCAAGTGTGATTTATATATTTCTGTTTTGTTAGTATCTCATTATTCGTTCTCTTGGTTGATTGTGTTTGTGATGTTTTGTTCGTCCCTTGACCTCGATCTCAGTTTGTGAGATCTCTCTTTCGTTCTTTTTTTCCTTTAACAATTCAATACTTTTACAACTTTGACATACTCAACATTTAAAAAAAACAAATAAATAGAAGGTCTCTTAGATATATATAAAATTGAATGTCGTATTAAATATATTCATAAGCTTTCAATTTTGTGCTGGCGTGGATTCTACAAAAGGTTGAATACTTAAGTTATATATACTTAATGATTAATTAAAAACAAGATTAAAAGGTTAAAAATTTATTCAAGGACATTTGATATAATTTCTTTTAGTAATAATAAGCTCAGCTTAATATAAAAAGTTGGATCGTTACATTTTGGAATGTGCTCGACTTCCTTCAACTTCTTTAGAGCCAATGAAAAATGATAAATAACATTTCCAATGAGCATATTGTACTTTCGTTGTGGTTATGAGTAGATATATTAATATCAACAATTTTGGCAACTCCAAATTATTATAATTAAATAAAAGCCACACCAAACTCATTCTTATTTTATTTAATAAAAAAATATGGGTTTAATGATCACCAAAATATTATTTATCTTCATTGGTTTATTAATTAGATCAAACAATACAATATTGTTTTTCTTTTCCACTTGGCTTGGATGGATCCCAAGATGGGAAATTTGATTTTATAATAGGTTTCAAGACCTTTCCATTTAAGTCATAAGATTTTGTTTTTAAAGCCTATCTTTGTGGTTTTAAGAGAAATTATATAATAATTTTATTTTAATTTTAAAAAAATTAACATAAACACCGACAGATTTAGCATAGGTCCAGTGGGGCTCGAGCTCCCTTAAACTTTATTGTCTTTATATAATATATATAAAGAAACTACTTAATTATTAATATTTGTCGTTAGCTTAGTGGTTACTCTGAATATCTATATCTAATATGCAATGTTATTAGGAAAATTGTATCAAATGACAAAAAGAATTAAGAAAAAGCAGTTCATAACACCTCTTTTTTGCATATTGCTTATATGACAAATATGACAAGTAATTAAATATATCGACCATCAGAGGACTATCAAAGGGTTATTAGAAGGCTATTGACTTTTAAATTTGCTACTTTTGCAATTTAGAAAATGTAATGACATGTCCTCTACTATCATTATTTTTTTTTTGTTATTTTTACAAACGCCCCATATTTTTAAGTTTCAGGTAATTTGTTTGATTCTATTTATTTATTTATTTTATTTTTGTTCTTTTTTTAGAAAAATATTGATAAAGTTGCAAACCTAATCAGTTTAGACTTTCCATTAAAATTTGTTTAAAAATTCTTTATTCAAATTATAATCATAAGTTTTGTTAAATTTTGGTTTGCATGTTGTAGTCGATGATATTATTTATTGTTCCTGTAAACCTATAGAGAAACCAAATTAAATGTTTAATTAGACGATTGAAATGGAATATTCATATCCTAGCGTAATATCCAGAACTTAATGCAATCAGGGAAGCATGTTGGGTGTAGGTTCGACATAGCATGTTTAGCTAAGTAGGCAATTATAACCACTAATCGAGGTTTTGATCAATTGGGTTAAGCATAACATAGTTAATCAATTGAAACACTTTGATGAGCCCCTTTATGTCCCTAAATAAGTGCAATTATACTTAGATTCCTTCCTTTTTACTCTTATGCTTCATCTATCTTTCTTTCCACAACAACCCCATCCCCCCAGTTACCAATTTAACGACAAACAATCATAATTGAACTAACCTTCCACGCTTTCCTCTAGACCAATCCTCAACTTGTCACTGTTGCTACATTTTAGTAGTATAGTAGTTATTTAAGTTTGGTGAATTACAAATTTTATTTAATTTGAAGGAAGTCTGTAAGTAACAACAAAATTTTCCCTCCATCATTCACTCTTCTTGCATTGTTCCACACAACCTACCTTGTCCCTGTTAGACTCATGTTGTTACTTCTTCTTGGTCGGCCTAAACTTTACTAGCAATGCCACAGAAGTCCTTGATTAAGTGGCGATTTCACCATATCCTACCCTTAAACTTAGTCATTGTCAAAACCAATATAATAAGAAGAAAAATAAGATGAAAATGAACTGAACATTGCATTAAAATGAAGCGGAGAAACAAAAGTAAACATGAAAAAAAAATAAACTTGTATGTGGTAAACAAAAAATCTAAAATTGCTCTCTAAGACTCACAATCTTGATGACAATTCCACGTCTTTTTTCTCTACCAATTCCCTTGTTTAAATACCTGACTTCGATCAATTACCAGATGCCATTTTGTGGCAAGGTGCTTCTACGCAGTCTTTGATTAAGTTGTTGATCATCCGAATTTCAAGAGAGAAAGGTCCTTCATGCATTTACGTTGCAAGCTCAGACGAGTACTTGCCCCCTTGGTGTATCCAAATTTGAAGTTTTTTTTATGCTTAAATTTTTTTCCTCTGACTTCTTAGAATGGAAGTTATGCCAATACCAGTGAGTAAAATTCACTTTGGCTTTCTTGCACTCAAGCTTTAGTAAAGCCATAGTGACCATACCGTCATCTTCCTTAATATGTCTTCTTTATTCATTCCTGTAAAGTAATAACTCATTAGCTTGAAAATAAACATCTTGGCGTAATGATTCTAATAGTTGAAAGGTTGAAAACTTTGGACAAACACTTCCAAGTAGAAAACTCTAGCTAGTCAAGTTATCAATTGATAGTTGCTTAGGGTCGCAAAGAATGTCACTGTAGAAGAAATTGTCACGATATTTTTTACATATTTTAACACACCGTGTAAATAATAGGATTGTAAATTTCAATTTTAATAGATTTATAAAACTATACGTAAATGCTTCCATGAGAATTTACAAACTATATTCAATGCTAATAATGTTTTTGGAAGATCGACGACTTCCCCTATTATATGAAAATTTTGGTGGATTATAAGTAGAAGTGGTTTAAGTTATGCACGTAAGCAACTAATTTTTCTATTTCAATATTTATGGGAAAATTAATCAAAATGGTGCGGTTTGAGTTTCACATTTCAAATATAGCATACCGTTTTTTGAAGTCATCACAATGTTTCTTTTTGGGCTATCTTAGTCGGAGTTGTCTCCGAGATTTGTTATATAGTTCGAATAGTCAGAGATTTGTCCACGTGTAGCTGAATATAACAAAATCTACCTCGAAACTTTTTTGTTGGTTGTGACGAAAATGCTCTCAATTCTGAAAATATTATCATATTATTTATATGTTTATCATAATAAAATGTGAAAGACCATTGACTTGCTGAAGAAGTTTCATAACAACTCCCAATAACATTTTTCCAAGTGTTTGGTTCTTCTCCCACACTCACATTTCGCACTTTCCCAATAAATCAAGCAAAATAAGGTGAATATGAAATTGTTACTTAAGGTTGGTTGGTTGTTTTAAATGAGATTCATATTAAGGTGCATGTTTTATAGTTTGAAAAAAAATCAAAATATAGGATAAGAAAGAGTGAGATTGTAATTGAATGTACCAGTCGTTTGATTGATAACTTGCAAAAATACAACTTATTATAGCACTTTAAGTAGAATAATGAAGCTTTAATGCATAAATTAGGAAGAAAACATGTAGGAAAGTAAAGAAATCGACCAAGTTGTGCATTGTGAATTATAAAAGAGCTTTATGCATGTTAATCGCATTTTAGTTTGTCTTATTGCAGGCTTATTGGCGAAAAGAAGAGAATCTTAGTGAGATAATTAAAAATATCAAGTGAGGACGATGTGCGTGACCAACCGGCGATCATTGTAGCAAAGCTTGGCGAGATGAAGCGTTAGCAAACAAAAAAGTGGTTGGTGCGAAGACCTATAAAGCTGAAAAAGGACTCCTGTGACATCGACTTAGCTTTATCAGAATTAATTAGAACTCATGCTATCCTATCACATCACAATTCGCCTATAAATAAAGGCATCTTCTTCGTTGACTGTGTGAATTTTGGGAAAAAAAAATTATAGAGAACAAGAGCATTTCTTCCATTCCTTTCTTTGTTTTAGGTGAGAGTCTAAAAGAGAGAGAGAGTTCCCCCATCCATTTTCCCCTCGGTATAAAGGCAAAAATCAGAACCAAAGAATATGAAAGCTCATACTCTATGGCTTTCCCCATTTCCTTGCGTTTCATATTATTTTGTTAACATTGATTTGTAATATTGACTCCATGCGCATGAGGCCTAAAGTTTATTTATGATATTGATGTTTTCCTTCTATCATTCTCCCATATTTTCTTTTCTATCCACTCTATGTACATTTAGTTAATTGTTTGCATAATGTAGGGTGATTTTAATACTAGAGACTTTGGTTGAATGCATTATAAGTTTTGCTTGGCTAAAGACAACCATCAATACCTTATCTCTTTCGAGAGAAAAGATAAAGTAATTGAATGTCATCACTTGATGTGTGATGACCCGTGTTTCGCTAACCATGCGACGAGGACATTTTAGCAATACAATCTTGTTGTCGAATTTGTTCCTTGCATATATCACAAAAATGCACGATATGTGTGGCGAAAGCACTGAAAGGTTGCTCGCCTTAATAAGGACAAATTGCTTATAGTTCAAACAAACAGATGAGATACAAATCATATCTTAACTTCAAGTATTTGGGTCCCAAAAGGCGAGCAAGTATAGCGAAAGCACCGAAAGGTTGCTCGTCTTAATTTTGAAGTTAATAGATGCTTTGTATTGACTCGAAATATTAAACTCTCTTGTTTTACACTTAATTAATTAAATTTTCCTATACATTCATGCCTAAACACTAAGTTCACACTTCATTACATTTTATTCACCTTGCTGCTCTATTCGCACCATAGTGTAAATAATTAGGAAAACCATATTGTGCATAACTTTATACTACATATTTGTCGTCGAGGATTAAGATGCGAGATAGATTCACTTAGGACACTAATTCTCTGTGTTCGACCCTAGACTTACTAGGAAACCTATTTCTTTGCTTGTACTTGGACGAAAAAGAGGAAAACTTGTACTAAACATTAATCATTATGCATTTAACAACGCATAGATAGGACATGCACCTTTTATCGCATAACCCTAGCCTAGACATCATCTTAGTCTCATTATTAGAACCTCGCATGACAAATCTACGAATGAACTTGCACATATTGCATAATAGAAAAATAAACAATTTTAGGTTTTTGGCACCATTGTCGGGAAGTTACTGATTTTTCCTTTTTGGATTTAATCGTTGTGCTAAATCTTATGCAGAAGTTCTATTGCATGTTTTAGCAGAAGAGCGTGCAAACAAGTTTATGAGTTCCAGTGATCGACAGAAATTTGAATTTGACCTTCAGATAGAATGAACCTTTCGGAGAAACAGAAGAAAAAGACAAATGAGATAAGCAAACAAAATGAATAATCAAAACAACCAAGGTGTCTCTTTAAATCAAGCTGCCTAAGAACCAAATCCCATCAACTTGGCCCATAATCTAGGCAGATCAATAAGGTCCTATGCTTCACGAAATCTCTAGGACTTCAACCCTGGATCGCCTATCTTGAGTTCAACAAGAATTCACCCTTTGAGAGATCAAGGCTATTATGCTTCAAATGATTTAAAACGCTGGACAATTGTGGATATCCAGGTGAGGATCTACATGAATGTATATGCAAGTTTTACTCTATCTACACATCATTTCATATGTCTGGCATATCTAGAGATGAACTACAATTCACCCTCTTCCCGTTTACGCTGAGGGATGAGGCGAAGAGATGGAAAAATTCCCTAGAACATATGGAAGTGATCAGTGGGAAGACTTGATTGAAAGGTTTATGAAGAAATTCTTCCCACCCATCAAGAATGGCTGGAGAAGGCAGAACTTGATGCTCTTCAAACAAAGAGATAGAGAGAATTTGCACGATGCGTGGAGCATATTTAAAAGAATGGTGAAATCTTGTCCCCACAATGACATTCTTGAATGCATGTTGATGGAGGTGTTTTATTTTGGGCTAAGTAAGGATACACAACAGACTGTTGATGTTGTGTTTGTAGGAGAAATGCTGAGAAGTTCTTAAAACCAGATAAAATCAATGTTGGACTTTATGGCCAACAATAGTCAAGAATGAGATGATGATGGTTCCAGTTCTTATCAGACAGGGAGTGGATAGAAATACATTGATTGCATTATACGGACAAGTGATCGCTATGAAAAAACTGCTGTAATCAATGGCATTATCGCAAGTTAATGTTGCGGGCAACTCATTTTAGGTGGTAAAGCATGTGGATAAGATTGGAATAGGATGCATGGGATGCGACGATCCTCATAACACTGGCACATGCATGCTCACTTAATTCTGAAATTATCACGTACATAAAGCATGACCCCAGCTCTAACACTTATAACCAAGGTTGGAGGAATCACCTCAACTTTAGGTAGAGAGGACTGAGTCAACAAAGCTAAGGACGATAGGGTGGTCATGGTGATCATCATGGTAAAGCATTTGGCTATCACCTAAGACATCATAATAGTAGACCATATCATACTCCGCCTCAACAACAACAATTCACCAACACTACTCCATCCTTCTTATCATTAATGGAACACCTTCTCTGTGAGTATATGCAGAGGAATGATGACCTTCTACAAACCCAAGCCACGTGCATCCAAAATATGGAGTTACAGTTGGGGCAACTCACTAGAGAGATCTCCAAAAGGCCAAAGGGATCCCTCTCGAACAACACTGAATCACCTAGTAAGACGGAGGGATCTAGGAAACTGACACTGAGAAGCGAAAGGAATCTGACCATTCACGATGAGACTCTGGACGTAGAAATTCTACTTCTAGTTCTAACGCCAATAATGGCACTCCAAGTAATATTTCTGATCTCTTTGTTATCTCTTTAACTAATAATACTTCCTCCTTACAAAATAATGACACATAGAAAAACAAGGAAAGTGGAGAACACCAGGCAAGATGAAGAACGCAACATGACGTCAAATCAAGTGTTATCTTCCAATCCCATATTGCCTCCTCCTCCATTCCATGGTCGCCTAAAAAAGAAAGGTGACGAACAACAGTTTAAAAAGTTTCTAGATGTCTTGAGGCAGCTTCAAATAAACATCCCGTTTGTTGATGTGTTAGAGTAAATGCCTTCGTATGTGAAATTTCTAAAAGATATTCTTGCGAAGAAACGAAGGATGAATGAATATGAGATGGTAGCTTTAACGTAGGCAACAAGCGACGTCTTCAAAAATGGGGTACTCGAGTAGATGAAGGATCCTGAAAGCTTCATAGTGCCCTGCTAAATAAGCAGTGTGGATTTCGGTTGCGCACTATGCGACCTTGGAGCAAGCATCAACTTGATGCCTCTTTATATCTTCAAAAAATTAAGTATAGGGGAGGCTCAACCAACCAAAATGGTGCTCCAGTTGGCTGACATATCCATTGCGCATCCAGAGGAAAAGATTAAAGATGTATTAGTTGTCAGGCCTCGTCCCATACGCGACCTTGAACTTGCTAAGTAGTGTGTAACGTGACTTGAGTAGCTCTAGGGCCTCAAGTACTTGAACTTAAACATGAATTATTAAATGAAATGAAAAATATGGCACAAGCAGAAGAATCACAATAACTTTAAGACATATATGATTAGCAAAACACTTATTATTACTTAAACCAAGCGTTCTATTACACTTTACGTGCATCCTCTGAACAAAAATTAAGCAATTAGACTCAAACGCCTTGACTAGGTCCCACAAAACTAAGATGCAACCCTTTTATATACATAATAATTTCCTATTTACAAATAACACAAAATGAAAGCACTTAGATCGCTTGCTCAGCTTACACGCGTAGTAGCCCATCTTAACCTTCCTTGATTGAAACACCTGATCACCTGATGTGGAAAAGCTTAACCTTCCTTACTTGATTGAAACGCCTTGACTAGGTCCCACAAAACTAAGATGCAACCCTTTATATACATAATAATTTCCTATTTACAAATAATAAAAAATGAAAGCACTTAGATCGCTCGCTCAGCTTACACGTGTAGCAGTCCATCTTAACCTTCCTTATTTGATTGAAACGCCTGATCACCTGGGACGGAAAAACTTAACACGTAAGTCAAATAGTTAGTGAGTGATACTTTTGAAAACCTTGAGGGCATACAATGTGTTATAACATTTCTAGTAAACAGGTTTCGACGCCTCATTTTGTAAAATCTCTTAAAACACACATTAGTCTCTACTCATTCCTTTTCGATCATGAATCATTATCACACATAGTCTACTGTGATGACCGCATCATCATCAACATCTTCTGAGAATTCCCTGATTCATTTCTTTTTGCTTAGGTCGCTAACACAACCACATAGGTCAACCTCTTACTGCCATGTGGTCCGGTTACCCAATGGTTGCTTTGACTCTTTATGTACACATAGTTAGCTAGCTCAGTGTTAGGAAGGAGACTAATGGTTACACACAAACATAGCGTTCAACGAAATCATTTAATATAAGACATGCTTTCTTTCAAAACCATTATTTTATAAACATATGAACATCATTACAAGTTAAGAAGAAACATAGAAGAAAACTTGAAATATTTTGGAAAATCACTAACTAAATAGACTATCTTCAGAATGCCGAATTCTCGGTTCCTTCTGTTTGCCTAATTCTTCTTCTTTTTAGTAGAGTAACACTTAATGGTTTTAGCATAATACTTCTTTTATGGCCCTTTCCCTTCTATTCATACTAACTTTCAGCATAGATTAGTCCTCCTTAAGTCCTTATAAACTCGTCAGCTTCTACTTAAGATAGTACACATGTAAGTTTAATGTTTTATACAACCATGCTTAGTTTAAATCCTTAGTAGCCCATTAAGTATACTTAGGAAATTTTCTAGATTTTTCCTAACTTTCAACGCCTTACTTTAGCTCGCGTTTAACCTTAAACCGCCCACTTAATCTTGCTCGCCTTCTCTTTCTCCTCTTGTCGCCTTCATTTAACGTCTAAACATCAAAATGCCCAATTTCTTAAAACTTCTTTCTTCAAAAGTTCTTTATTTAACTTCTTATTTCCCAAAATGGCTCTTCTATCCAAATACGTGTGTCACATTCGTTAAGGTGGTCAAATTTATATTTCCTGTAGACTTCATCTTTCTGGATTACGAGGCTGATTGAGAAGTTCCATTCATTTTTCGGCGACCATTCCTGTCAACAGGTCGCACCCTAATAGATGTCCAGCAAAGGGAATAAGCAATGTAACTTAATGACCAAGAAGTAATATTCAACGTTGCTAACGTGTTGAAGTTTCTCGACAATGTTGAGAAATGACAATGCAATTGAATCCCTTGGATGGAATTATTGCAAGGAAGAAGTATTTGTTTAGTTATTCAACCATGAATAATTCTTTGAAGATGAAGACCCTTAAGGCATTTTGGAGGAAATCAACGTCGTATATGATGCAAGGAAGTTTGAGCCTTTAGATTTGCAAACCAAATGTGAGAAAAAGAATAAGCTATCAATTAAAAAGCCACCAGAATTAGAGCTGAAGTCATTAGCCAACCACCTTTAGGGGAGAATGACACTATGCTTTTCATCATCTCCACCCAACTGAATGTTGCAGAAGAAAAGACGTTATTGAAGATGCTAAAATGCCACAAGAAGGCGATATGATGGACCCTGACGGACATTTAAGATATAAGTTCATCCTATTGCATGCATAAGATTAGGTTGGAAGAGGGACACGTAGGCACTATTCAATATCAAAGGTGATTAAACCCTGCAATTAAAGAAGTTCTGAAGAAAGAAATTATCAAATGGCTTGACACGAGGGTGATCTATCCAATCGCTAATAGTGAATGGGTCACCCTAGTTTAATGCATGTCCAAGAAAGATGACATGGCTATTGTGCAAAATGAAGACAATGAACTAATTCCAATGCAGCAACAAAGAAAGACCGCTTCCCCTGCCTTTCATTGATCAAATATTGGAAAGGCTTATTAGAAGGAAGTATTGTTGCTTTCTAGACGGCTACTTTGGTTATAACCAGATCACAATTGCACCCAAAGATTAGCATAAGACCAGGTTTACATATACCTACGATATGTTTGCATTTCGTTCCACGCCATTTGGATTATGCAACGTGCTAGGGATATTTCAAAGGTGCATGATGGCTCTGTTCGCGGACTTCCTAGAGAGATTAGTGGAAATTTTCATGGTTGATTTCTTAGTCTTTGGGGACTTTTTCACTGAATGTCTGAATAACTTAGAAGAAGTTTTGAAGACATGCAAAAAGACACGACTCGTGCTTAATTGGGAGAAGTGTTACTTCATGGTAACTGAGGGAATTATGCTTGGGTACAAGATCTCCCATGCGGGATTAGAAGTCGATCCTACAAAGATTGATGTGGTTAGTAAATTGCCACAGTCTTCTGATTTAAAAGCATTGCAAAGCTTTTTGGCACATGTTGGATTTTATAGAAGATTCATTAAAGGATTTTTCCAAATTGTCAAGTCGCTGTGCAACTTATTGGGCGCTAGCCAATCCTACATCTTTGATGAGAAGTGCCACCAGGCGTACCAAACATTAAAAGCGCGTTGACTTTAGCACTTACCTCATCACTTCTGATTGGTTGCAACTGTGTCAATTGATGTGCGGTGCAAGTGATGTGGCAGTAGGGGCTATGTTGGGTCAAAAGAAGGATAAAGTGATCCACTAGTTATACTACACAAGTAAGACCTTGAATGAAGCTTAAGAGAATTATACAAGTACAAAAAAGGAATTGCTCATCAAAGTATTTGCGATTGAAAAATACATGAGCTACATTTTTTGTTCCAAAGTCACGGTAGACACTGATCATTCTGCAATCAGATACTTGATGGTGAAGCAAGATGTCGAACAACGGTTGATTAGATGGATATTGTTACTTCAAGAGTTTGACTTGGAGATTTCAGATTGCAAAGGTACCGAGAATCAAGCTGCGGATCACTTACACGTCTGAACAACGAGTCTTTCCCATGCGAGAAAAAGGACATTAAAGATTGCTTTCTTGATGAGCAGTTATTCCGCATTGAAGAGAGGGAACCCTGATATGCAAACATAGTTAATTGTTTGGTATGTAAGACTTTAACAGCCAGAAACGAAAGAAGTTGCTTCATGAATGCAAGTTCTACAGATGAGATGAACCATTTCTATACAAAATGGGGTCATACCATATCTTAAGGTGTTGTGTTCCATAGTATGAAACAAAGGAGATCCTCACCAAGTGTCATGAGGCACTATATGGAGGACATTTTGGCGGGCAGAAGACAACTGCAGAAGTTTTGCAAAGTGGGTACTTTTGGCCCTCTTTATTTCAAGATGCGAGAAAATTTGTGGTCAATTGTGAGCGATGCCAGAGGACAGAAAATATCTCCCATCACAATGAAATGTCGCAACAACCAATTCGAGAGGTAGAGCTCTTTAATGTTTAGGGAATGGATTTTATGGCGTCTTTCTCGCAATTTGGCAACCACATCTACATCTTGTTAGCCATAAATTATGTCTCGAAGTGGGTTGAAATCATCTCCTTTTTAAAGAATGATGTGATTACGGTTAGTAAAGTATTGAAAAATAACACCTTCTCAGGTTTGAGAACGCTAAGAGTCTTTATAAGAGACGAAAAGTTTCACTTCATTGATCATACCATAGGCAAATTGCTCGTGAAGTACAACATAATCCACAAGGTTCCCACTGCTTACCATCTTCAAACAAATGGTCAGACGAAAGTCTCCAACAAGGAAATTAAAAATATTTTAGAGAAAGTGGTAAACTTATCCTACAAGGACTGGACCGATCACCTGGATTCGACGTTATAGGGATACCGCATGACGTACAAGCTAGACACTAATTGGGATGTCCCCTTACGTGTCAGTATTTGGGAAAGCATGTCATTTGCCACTTGAGTTGGAACATAAAGCATTATGGACATGCAAAAGGTTAAACTTCGATCATCACGTCGTAAGGGAAGCGAGGTTACTTCAGCTGCATGAGCTTCAAAAGTGGCATTCTCAAGCCTATGAGAATGTCAAAATTTACAAAGAAAAGACGAAGGCATAACATGATCACCGTATCCGTAAATGCAAGTTGTATCCTGGAGAAAAGGTACTACTCTTTATCTCGTGTTTATGTCTGTTTCTAGAAAAACTTCATTTGTGATGGTTCGGACCGTTGGTCAAAGAGGTCTTCCCACATGGTGCTATGAAGATTGCATTGCGGGATGGAAGTAACACGTTCATGGTCAACAGACAAAGACTCAAGGCGAATTATGAAGACAAAAATTGCATCAAAGTCTCTGTAGATCTAGAATAAAACACCTTTACTTAAATTTCCTCGACGCGTTGATACGTTTATACATTTGTTTGTTTATTTATTTCTCGCATGATTTATTGCTTTTTTTTATCGCTTCCCTTTCCAGCTTTTTAGTCAGACTAGTTTATTAAACGTGCTTTGTACATGACAACTCTACTTTTGTTAATAAGCAATTTTTATGAAATTTTATAAATGCATTAGATGTTACTTATGTATAATGCTTTTATGGATATATTTATACTAAACAAAATAAATAGAAACATTAGTGCTTATATCATTCGAAGTGTTTTTCTCCAATTTTACGATTTAATATGTTTTGATGAGTGTACTACAATTTTTTTCGAGAATGTAATTACTTTATGATTTAATTACAATTTAACATGTTTTATTTGTTTGTTTGTAAAAATTATTTAATCAATAAAAATTTAATTTTTGATGACTTATATTTATGACATTTATGTGTAAGTGTGAAGGAATTGAATTTATATATGAGTGGAGCGGTTTTTATTTAAAGATTTCATTTACAAAATTTACGTAGGAATGTGAAAATATTTAACTATATGTTTCAATTGTCTAGAAATTAGTTCTCAAATTCATGTTTTTGTTTTAATTTATAACATACGGTGAGATTAATATTAACAAAATATAGAATTCTAATAGTTTTGCAAATAAAAAAATAAGTAATCTTTTACATTCCATCTTAATGAATATTAACGATTTATAATTATATTTTGTTATTGAGAGAAAACAATGTTAATATGTGAAATAAATGAGTTTATGGATGAGATAAGAGAGTGAGAGAGAAACTTGGAATTGAGAGAGAAATATAAAAACATTTAAGAGGAAAGCATACATATATTTAGAAATATGTGTTTTTCCAACATCCTCGCTTTTAAATAATTGAAAATAAAATTTTGAAAAGGAAATTTATAAGTCATTTACGAATAGGGGTGGAGAGAAATAAATCAACATAAATCATGACTATGTCCACAAAAATATACATAATATCAACAACAAATATAACTCCATCCACAATGTCATTGAACATATAAGAAAAAAACGGCAACTTCATTTCATACTTGAACATCTATTTCATCAGCCCATGTGTAAAGTTCAAGTTTGAGCATTTGACCATTGTGAAGAAAATCTTCTAGAAACAATCATGTTAAGCCAATAAGAGAGAAGAAATTTGTATTTTTTGAATAAAAACGAAAAAAAATGATAAATGTTACTCATATTAGGTTTAACATAGAAATATCTATATTTATAGTGATATAGAGTAAGAAAATAAAAAGTCTATTAGTTATAAACTTGAAGAAGAACAAAAGTTTAGAGTAAATAAAAAGTTATGCATATAATTATGAATTTGAAGAATATCAAAAGTTTGAACAATATATTATATCGAAAATATTTATTAGTGTGTGAGTTTAATGTTTTTTAGTGGAGTTTAATATTTAGAAGTTGTGACATTTAATATGACGTTTGAATTGAATTAATTTAAAAGTTTTTAGTGCATGAGTGGGTAAAATTGGGTAAATGACTAAATTAGTAATAGTGAGTATCCTTTATAATAAAAGGGCACAAATGGAACAAAAAATTTCTCCTCATCCATACTTTTATAAATAGTATAGATTATTTTGTGCCTTATAGAGAGAAAAAGAGAAGGATAGAAAAATGCTAGTCCTAGAATGTGACTTGACAATAGCACGCGAGGAACACCTAGGTGAAAAGACCAATTAGTTTCCCGCTCAAAAAATTGTAGCCTCTAGGAAATTGTGCCCGTGAAGTGGAAATTGAAGAGTTGCATTTAATGCAACTGTCATTTTCGCTTTCAAAGAGATGCGCCTCTAATGTGTTAGAGCTCATTTAATGAACTACACACTAATGATGATCCTTACCAGCGTATTTCGCTTATAAATATCGAAAGAAATTTTCAATTACCCTCATTTGCATTCTAGCCTTCAAGCTTTGTCAAGAAGTTCCTTTCTTTTGTTCTTGAGCTTCATCGGAAAACTCATCAATCTCGTTGGAAACCTCAACCTTTCAACTTCATTCCAAATGGCCGATCATAAAAAATCTACCCTTGAATTCGCCAAGACTTCTAGATTCCTGAAAATGGAGGAGGAATCTTCATCTACCCCTTAAAAAGTACCCTATTCATTTACCCCTCGCAAAGTACCTCTTTGCCAGAAAATCAAGCATACCCTCTTCGCAAAGTACTAGTCATGAGGGCTCTACTGGGAAGGATTTTGCCAAGTCCAAACCCATAGAAAATCCCTCAACCATGCGTTCTAATAGACCTACTTCAGAATGAGCACAACACCCACTGTGGCACAACCAATCACGTCCGACGATTTAAGAAGGAGGGAGAAAGAAAATATATTCGCAGACTTGAGCGATTTGGATCGTAGAAGAGGAACAAAAGAAAGAGGAGAAATAGTAAACCAACCTTTCCCAGGCTATAAGTATTTGAAGAATGAGAAAGGAAAGGTGTTAGTAGGTAAGGGGTTGACAGTTCAGGCACCTATATCTGAAATTAAAGTGGATGATGAAGACTAGAAGGCCTTAGTTGCCTTCTTAGAGGAAAGAAAAGAGAAAGGAGAAAAAGAAAATTTGAAGAAAGAACAAGAAGAAAGAGAGAAGATAAGAAAAGAAGAAGAAGAAGAAGAAAGAGAGAAGAGAAGGAAAGAAGATAAAGAAAGAAGGAACAGGGAAAAAGAGGACAAGGTGAGGATAATGGAGGAAAGCCGAGAAAAAGAGGCAAGGGAAGCTTGGGAGGAAGGTTTGCATGATGAATACACTCAAGGCCACCAAAAAAAATTCTAAAAAAGTGAAAAATGTTTGAGCACTGGCAGGGATGAAAGAAAAGTTGGTAGAGATTCAAGACGCTAATAAAAGAAAAGAGGAGAAGAAGAAGGGGATGCTCGTAAAAATAAGCAAGCAAGTAGAAAAGTTACCGACAAAAAACAAGGCCATAAGAGAGCAAGAGGTTAAACACCTATAAATTATGACGGAAGAACTGGGTGAAGAATTAGAGGCGATGAGCCCACTTAAAGGAAGGCTATTGCTTGAATATGAGGGAATGAGAGCTGCTAGTACTAGAAAGGCAAAGAAACTCAAGGTGGGGTCATCCAGACCTATGAAGACCCAAGCCGGTAACGAAAAGCAAGGGCCCCAAGGGAATTCAATAGACAAAGAGGTTTAAATGGAAAAAGGTCTATTTCCCTTTAACGAGATGCTTTTGGATTTTCTCTCCGCGCCAATTAAGGCTTTTGGTTGGAGGAAGTTCTTTACCAGGACCACGAAGATCAGAATGGATGTAGTCCATAAGTTTTATGATATGAAGTACAATTCATCTGATCTATTCATCAAAATTGGTGGCGAAAAAAAATTATTTTAATCCGGAGGTTATAAATGAGATGTATGACTTGCCCAGCGATGTGGAACAGCCGACGCAAGACATAATCACAAAACCAACAAAGGGGCTAGCTAAGGAGGCATTGAAAGTGATAGCATGACCCGACATTACATGATAAGTGACGCCAATAGGGAGATATCAGTTATACCCTATCAACTAACTACTGAGACAAATGTGTGATTTTTTTTATAAAGAAGCAAATCCTCCCCATGTACCATGATAGTACAATTTTAGTGGATTATGTGAAGATATTGTACTGCATTAGAACGAAGAAGGCGATCAACTTAGGCACAATTATTCAAAGTGCCATCCTCACATGGATGGAAACTCCAAATGGAGCCATGCCCTTCTCTTCCAAAGTGGAGAAACTTTGTTTACGATTCATTCCTTCACTGACAAGATACTCTCAACAAGATATTTTAGGCAGAGTGTACACTCAGGCGGAGTTAAATAGAGTCATAATTCTTCACCAAAATAATAAAGAAGAACGCAACCTGAAGACATTGGGTCGAATTAGAGACCCTGAAGGAATGAAGGAAAAAGAGATACATCCACTCGTGCCTGTGAAAAGAAAGGTTGCATTAACCTTGATGCAACCCCGCAAATAAACCTAAGGTTGATGCGATTAAGGACTCTACCCTAGGAAAATTCCCTCGTAGAAAGAAGGTCACCTGACGACCACCTTACGAGAATAACCTTTTACCTCTCCTTGTAACTAGTTCATCAAATCTCAACACCTAACATTCTACTAACTATTGGTGAAACTTAGTGGGTTAGGTGTTTACATCTCATGTAACCACTTATCCCACTAAGGAGTCGTTTGGGGGCAGGGTTCATTTATGGGGGGTTAGTGTTATGATAAACCTAATATTATAATAAAACTAGTATATTATGATATGATGTGTCTGGAGGGAGGATTATTATAGATAGTGTTATGATAATATGCATTTGGGGGAAGGATTATGGTAGGTAGTGTTATGATAATATGTGTTTGGGGGAAAGATTATGATTGTAGTGTTATGATAGTATACGTTTAAGAGAAGGATTATGGTAGGTAGTGTTTAGATAATATGTGTTTGGGGGAAGGATTATGATTGTATAGTGTTATGATAGTATGCATTTGGGGGAAAGATTATGATAATAATGTTATAATAATATGCGTTTGGCATAAGAGTTATGATAGTAGTGTTATGATTGTTTTTTAATTCATATCCAATAAACAAATTTAATATATTTATTTTAATAAATCATATAACTTTTTTGTAACTATGTATTGCCTTATTTTTATTACATACCCTGTTAATTTCGTAAATTGGTTTGTAAATCATTATGTTTCACCTCTTTTTTTTTGTGGCATGCACACATAACGCGTAACCAAAATTGCAATACAAATTAAATTTGAAATACAAATTTTTTGGAATAGAACTTCCTTAATAAAAAAAACGTTCATACAACAGCATAATTACAATAATAATAAAAGTAAAGAAACATAGTGAAGCATATGAAGTAGCAGACACACAAGACAAACTACTGAAATGGAGAAGCAACCAAGCGTTATCTTAGAGAATGACCGTTCAGTAGTCCAATTCCATATCATCCGGAACATCCAAGAATGTTTTCATGTTGTCCACATTGTGCATCAGTAGACAAATACAGCGAGCCCTGTCGAATTTACTCAGTTCAGGGATTCCCTGAAATTGTCTAACGACCTCCAAACGTGATACACTTGCATCTTGGCATTGTACATTCGGCCATTATGCAATGGCCTTCAGCTGGTCGTTTGAATATTCTATTGCATTCTGAATGAATTCCACCGTTTCTATTGACTGGCCTCCCTGCGTCCTCTTCAACCCAGTTGAATAAGTTCTACCCTTACCTATGCGATTGGGTCGTGTGGCCATTATGTCGTCAGGCGACATGTCTAGTCCCTGATTGTACATTGTAGGGATCTCTATATTGTTCCCATCGTTAGCAAGAATCCTTCATACCCTTCAGGCACATTCGACCCCACATCTGTGAATGTCTCTATGCGCCCTTTCGTTGCAAGATCTCTCCGAAATACGTAGCCCAGGTCGTCATAATAGGGAAATAATATGTTCAGGAGGCATTTGACGACAGGATGACTCTGTTTACCGTAAATTATTAGTTTATTTCATTTCGAGAAACGAATAATAGTTTATAGAACAAATAATGTACCTCCACCCAATTGTCGAATAATTCTTTATCTGTAATGATCAACTTCAGTTCATCGTTCGAACCGAACCTACTGCACGACGGGTGTCGCATTTCTACTTATAGCATGAAACATTCTCTTAAGCGTCTTTATACAACAATCAATGGTCGATGCCTATATATTATGTTCTAGCTGACATCCTCTTAGACATCATCTTTTGCAAATGACTATGGTATCCAGGTCTAAACATCTCGTTGTCTAACCTCCACCCATTGGTAGAGACCAACTCCACTAAGCATTCAATGAGGGTAGCCTCGTCCTCTTTTGCTCAAAAGTGCTTAGGGGCCCTTGAAGAACTTTTCATACTAGAAAGTATAACATAAACATATTAGTGAAATGAGTTGCACAAGTTTAAAAAAGACAGAAAAATTTAATACATTGTGCTTCAAGTGAATTGTCAGTGTGTCATTGATGTCGTTGGTAGACAAATACATTCATGAAAGAAATTTATAGCGTATGAAAAAACAAGTAAACCGGGCATCATCAATAATTAAATGTAAACACTGTACTACTACTACGCTAGCAATGCTACTATTATGCACACTAGAAGAAATTTGACCTTTAATCTTGGATGACACCCAACATCTTTGCTAGTGTTATTAAAGGCCTTTAATGTCGGTTTAAAAATGACATTAAAGACCTCTTTAATGTCGGTTTAAAACCGACAGTAAAGGCCTTTAATGTTGATAGGGCTATGATGTCATTTTAAAACCGACATCTCAAAAATAGGTAACATAATCCTACTAAATAATTAAAGTTCATAATGTAGGGTTAGACATTCGATCCTACAAAGTAAAGTACATACAAAAAGTGAAAGATATCTCAAAAATTAACTTTTAATTAAGTCAGAGTAACTCAAGTGCAAAATGAAGTATTAACCGCACTAGGTATACACCATTAGCCAACAGTTCAAAAAGTTCAAATATCTTCTACCCCACATCTTGTTAAATTGAGTATTTTATAAAAGAAACTTAGAATAAGTAGTTTATACAACAAACTTAGAATAAGTGCTTTTATAAGTTTTTAACTAGTATGACTCAAAACATTATTTTTATCAATATCTTGAATAAGTTTTTTCAACATATAGAATACATTATAAAATGTAAAAGAATAAACATATCTCAAGATTAGAAATACATTGAAGTACGGTTGCCCATACGAATATTTAGTGTTGAACTAAATCCATATATGCTCGAGAAATATAATGAAAAAAGTAGAAGAAAACCTGTTGCTCCGTAAATTTGTAGAAAAGCAATTGTGTAAAATACCAGCTCCCCTAGATTGTCCTTCACAACCTGCAAAATTAGACCAAGTGAAGATAAAGAAGGTGGCATTGTAAAACAATTATATGCATTAAATAATTTGGTGCACCTTCACCAATTTTGAACTTGCAACTAATGTTAAAAGAAATTCGAGCAACTGAAAATCCAAGAAACGTGAAAAAAATGTTTCAGTTATGAGCAAAATAAACTTTCACAAGGAGAGACGGCTGAAGACTGAGAAGGAGAGACGATTGAATGCCGGTGACTACCTGAGATGAGAGGTCGAGTCTCCCGAGTGACAGTTCGAGACTTTTGAGAATGAGAGATGACAATCGTACATTGAGAAACTTTTGAGAATGAGAGACGACCAGAGATTGAGAAGGAGAGATGGCCAGATATTGAGAAGGAAAGAGGGTCAGAGATTGAGAATGGGAGATGATTGAAGTCGACGACAACGTGAGATGAAAGGCCGAGACAAGAGGGTGAGATGGTAGAGCCACCGTACGTGAACTTGAACCCTAGGCGTGAAATTGAAAATTTTGACCCAAGTTTTTTCTATTTAGTATTTATAACAATTTATTTTTAATGTCGATTTTTAAAGAAAGGTACCTTTAATGTTGGTTTTAAACCAACATTAAATATCCGTGTCCATTTTTTCCAACTAACATTAAAGGTCATATTTCTTCTAGTGGCAACTCCCAATCACTAAATATTTCTTTGGCTAGCTTGTCCCTCCACTAACTCCATTCGTTCGAGGTCTTTATGTAGTGGATATTGTCACTTGCAGTTGTCGTGTAGGTCGAATCATCCTTATCTATGTCCTTCGGTATATCAACATTCATCATCTATCTATTGATGAGGTTGTGCAGTAAACAACTGAAGAGAAAAACAACAATCAGGCATGCAACAGTGGAAGAAAAGATCATGCTTTACTCTATATGCATTTAAGCGATTTAGAAATTAACATGCAACTACTACACGATAGACCTAAATGAAGAGTATAAAAGGTAAACGATGATCTTACCTTTATAGTTCACAACTTCTTCTTCATTCCAAAAAACTTCTCTACCTAAAGATCACGAGCAACGGACAACCACTAAGTTGACCTACTAATCTCAAGACCAAGAACCGAGTTGTGGGACTCGTTTTTGTGAAGGAAATCATTTAGAGAGAAGAGAGGAGGTAGGTGAATCGTTTAGGTAATTTTTTAGAAAACATCAACCTCTTCTCATTTTGTAATGAAAAGTTTATATATAAAATTTACATGCAAATTATTTCATATAATCTCAACACCAAATTAATCTATTAACTATTTAATGGAATTAGTGGCTTCTAATTCACAAAAAGCTGCCACATTTCTCACTAACTTTTAGTTAATTAAGAAATTAGTCAAAAGTGTAATTTGGTCATTTGACCAATTAAGTCAAAGTCAAACTTTGACTTTTAACTTTTCTTAGTTAAAAGTCAGTCAAAAGTCAACTTTTTGACTTTTTGCTATTTTATCCATCTTGACTAATTTTAACCTCCTGAGTATGAATCCACATTCATTTTGCTAAAATTCAAATCATATTTGAATATAAATTCCGGTCAAAGTTTTGATTTTTAAAGTCAAAAGTCAACATGTTGACTTTTACAACTTTGACCGTTTCAAAACTTTTCAAGCTTCTAAATATGAATCTATATTCATATTTATTTAAATTATATTTAAACACAAAGCTTAAAGTTTATATCTATCGACTTATATTTTATATACTTGTCGGTTTCTCTATCTTTTCCTTAGTTCGAACAATTCGAGTTACTTCAACATTCTTATTCTTAGTTGAATCCATATGAGCTAGTAGGGGAACCCAATGGACCTATAGATCATCAGCTCCAACGATTCGAGATTAACTGGCTGAACTCTTTTAGACCAAGTTTAATCAACATTCGTTAACTAAAGAGTCATTCCACCAAAGACTCTTAGTTGCACTCCCCTCACTATAGATATATTTCTGTCCACCTGATATAACCATGATGAATAAGTCGATCCTTCACAGGTTGTTCGCAATCTTGGTTGGGTCAAAATACCGTTTTACCCCTGAGATTACATCTTACTCCTTAAGACCCATTGATCCACTATTGAACAATTGGTTTAAGGTCCAACCTATAAACCTGAATCCTTCTCGGGCCAATGAGAAGGTGGGGCCCCTTATTCAAGACTTGGATTAAGTCCTTAAGGGAACAACCTATCTACTATCCCAGAAGTGGGTAGGAGTGAATTCCGTCTTGCACCCTATGTCCCTAGCTATTCACTCAGTCTTATCCCTGAAATGGGAGGCTTATTGGTCCAGCAACAATGAGCTGCCCTCACCTATGCATACCTAAGGATACTACCGAATTAACAGAAGTTCATAGTTAGCTCAGGATTAAGATCAAGTTACCTAGGTCATCATAATTGAAATAGTTGGTTTATATAGTTTACGGCGTTATAACTAAAAGTGACTATTTCGTGGTTCTAGTCTTATTTAAACCATTTACATAGGATGCCCCCACTCCCATGTCTCTACATGAACGATTCAAGATTACGTCGTTTGTACTAACTATGGAGCGGGTCGCATCCACAGTGTTTTTCCAGAATAAGGCATCCAACCTTATTCATACACTATAGACTATTTGGACTATTAACTTGAACTTAATCCATGTTTATGTCTCTACATAAAGTTCAAGTGTATTGACAAACTCAGTAAAATAGCCTCGGGACCTTAATTTATTGGTTTTAAGATTATAGCATTCAATAATAAATTTTATTGAATCAAATAACAAAGTACAAGTTGTAGGACATAAATTCCAACAACAACATGTCAGTATCGTGCGAGTTTGGACTTCGACGGAGTAGTTAGGACTTTCCTTGAAGGATTTCCCATCGACTCTTTAATACACCGAAAGCTCTTTCAATAACATTATGTGCAGAGGAATGTTTCATGTTGAAGAACTCTTTTGCCGTTGAAGGTGCATTTCCTGTTCCACGCCACTATTGCAGATGGTATCTTGGTCCTCTATATGGAGCCAAAAAATCCTCAACATTAAGGTACCCAGCGTGGCATAGGTAGTAATACTTTATGAGGATATCGCATGCTTTAAATGCCGTAACTTAGGAGGAAAAAATCGTACTTCAAAGGAAAATGTGTTTGTTTTTACCCTTCAACCTCTTCAGGCCGTTTGGTCTTGAGATGACATTTCGAAGTACGAGCGAGTCCGCAGCTGATCCTTCACAGCCGACTGGTACAAAAATAAAATATGCTTTCGTATCACATACTCGAAGAACATTTATGGCAACTTCAACCTTTCGTGTTCTATACCTTGGTCGATCACTTGCCATCATGTTCACTTTGATTTATGTGTCATCTAATGTACCAAGACAATTCTACATTTTATAAACAATGGTGAATCAGCATTGGTTGTGGTTTGGAAATCGTCGAAGTACAGACTTTATGACACTAGGCATAGAATTAGACAGTTAGCATACTTTCGCATGATCCATGAGTCCGACTTAGTATGTCGGTAAAGTACGAGAGTGGATCGAAGATGTTTCACCATTCTATGCCACCTACTTAGGACCATCGCTGGATTAGTGTTGATGAAAATCGTCGATGTCGAGGAGATGGTAACAATGTTCCTCTACGTACTGGCGCACAACGTGAAAAATTGAGTGATTCAAAGGAAGTTTATGTGGTTCGATGAGACAATTTCATAGCATTTCAACATAGTTGTTGGCAGTCTTATGCCTGCATGACGAGTTATTGAAAAAACCACAATAAATTACAAATAGTTCCAAAGATCCACGATAGAGGTGGTTTGAGGTTCGTTTTTTCAAACCAACTACGTACTTCAACGACTCCAAATTACGACCTACTGATTCATCATTCTTTATACAATGCAGAATTGCCTTGGTGCATTCAATGACACATATATCAAGGTGAACATTCCAGTACGTGATCAATCGAGATATAGAGCACTAAAGGGCGAAGTTGCCACAAATGTTCGTTGAGTATGTGATACGAAAGGAAATTTTGTGTTCGTATTAAAAGACTGGAAAGGATATGCTACCGACTCTCACATCCATCGATATGCCATTTCAAGTTCGAACGGCATGAAGGTGGCAAAGGGTAGCTACGTACCCATTTTTATTTGAAGTATAATTTTTCCTTCCTAAGTTACGAGATTTAAAGCGTATGATGTCATCACAAGGTATTACTACCTATGTGATGTCAGTACCCTAATGTCAAGGGATTTCTGACTCCATAAAGAGGGCAAGGATACCACCTGCAGGACTAATGTAGAGCGGGAAATGCACCTTCAACAATGAAAGAGTTCTTCAACATGAAACATTCTTTTGCACGAAATGTAATTGAAAGAGCTTTTGGCATGTTAAAGGATCGGTGGGCAATCATTCGAGAAAAGTTGTACTACCCCATAAAAGTTCAATGTCGCACGATACTGGCTTGTTATCTAGTGCACAACCTCATCAATAGAGAGATGATGAACATTAATATACCAGACAACATTGATGAGGGTGATTCGACCTATGCGACAACTGCAAGTGATGATATACTCTACATAGAGACCTCGAAAGAATGGAGTCAATGGAGGGACGAGCTAGCCGAAGAAATGTTCAGTGACTGGGAGTTGCATAATTAGTAGCACGGCTAGTGTAGTAGTAGTTCAGTGTTTACATTTAATTTAGCTGTTAATGATACCCCATTTACTTGTTTTTCCATATGGTTTGAATTTCTTTTAGCAAATGTATTTGTTTACCAATGATATAAATGACACATTGGAAATTCACTAGAAGCACAATGTATTATGTTTTTATGTTGTTTTTTCCTTCAAAACTCAGCTAATATGTTTACGTTTATTTTCAAGTATGAAAAGTTCTTAAAGGCCCCTAAGCACTTGTGGATGAAAGAGGAGGAGGCCACCCTTGTCAAGTGTCTGGTGACGTTAGTCACTGCCGGTGGCTGGAGGTCCAAAAATGGGACCTTAGACCCAGGTACCATAGTTAGCTCGCAAATGTATGGCCCAGAAGATGTTAGGACGTAATATCCAGGCTACGACTATCGATATTTGGATAAAAACGCTAAAGAGAATGTTCCATGCTATAGCTGAGATGCAGGGCTCATTAAAGATGTCTATGGGGTGGGTGGAGTCGGGAATGCCACTCCCCGTCCCCTTCCCCCTTATCCCATACCCCATCCCCACCAATTTTCCTATGGGAAACGGGGCGAGGATTGCGTGGGGATCAGGTTCTCAACTGGGAAATATTCCCCATTTTTTAAAAGTTTAATCCCATTTTCCAATCCACATGTATATACATTTTCAAGGTTGTTTTTATTTTGATAGTATATTTTCAATTTTCTTATTTAAAACAATTAAAATGTCAAATTATCATTGTTTATAAAAATAAAAATTCAACTATTAGAAGATACATTTAAAAATCCTTTCATAAAATTCAAAAAATTCATACCAAAAAATCAAAGATCAATCCATAAGTATTCTAACAAAGCCTTCAATTACATCATATTTTTTAAGACACAACAACATATTTTTTAAAGAAAAGTTTACAAATCAAGTCAAGGCATAACATATATATATATATATATATATATATATATATACTTTTTAAGAAAAGTTCACAACATAGAAATGAAATAAAGGGAAACAATAAAGAAATGGAATAGAGAAAAAAAAGGAAGGAAGAATATCAAAATAGGTTTTTTTTTTTACTCTTTTACATATTATTAAATAAGTAAATAAATAAATATTTATATTTATATTTAATTATAATTAATTATAATTAATTATTTTTTTGTTCGAGGCGAGGCCGCGATCAGGGTCAAGGTTGGGGAATGTATTCCCCGACCTCAACCTCATGTTGCCAACAGGGAAAAAAGTTTTTCCACTCCCTCCCCCATTCCTCGTGTATTCAGGAACTCCCTACCTCATTTAGGGTGGGTCCCCGTGGGGTCTCGGCCCCGCGGGTTAAATGAATATCTTTAGGACCTATCGTGCGGTGGATTCTGTTGGAACGATGAACTAAAGTGCATCATTGCGGAGAAGGATATGTTCGACGATTAGGTGAAGGTACGCTATTCTTATGTCAACCGTTATTCGTTTGTATTCGAAAATAAATTAACAATTTACTGCAACACTTGAACAGAGTCATCCTGCTAAAAGAGCCTCCTAAACAAATCCTTTCCCCATTATGATGAACTATGCTACGACTTTGGGAGAGATCGTGTGACGAGAGGGCGCACAGAGACATTCATCGATGTCAAGTCGAATGTGCCTTGAGGGTACGAGGGATTTACCACTGATGATGGCAACAATATAGAGATCCCTACGATGTACAGTCAAGGACTAGACATGTCGTCTGACGACATAATGGGCACACAACCCGAACGTGCAAGTGATGGTAGGAATGCTTCAAACGGATCGAAGAGGAAGCAGGGAAGCCAGCCAGTAGAAACTACGAAAATCATTCGTAGTGCCATGGAATACGCCAATAACCAGCTTAACCACATTGCAAACTAGTCGATCATACAACGCCAAGATGCAAGCGTAACATGGCAAGAGGTGTCGTTCGACAGTTACAGGGAATCCCCGAACTAACTAGATTCGACAGGTATCATTGTATGCGTATACTAATGCACAATGTCGACGACATGAAAGCATTCCTGGACGTAGCTGATGAGCTTAAGTTCGACTATTGCACGGTCATTCTCCAAGAAAACCCTTGAATGCTTCACCATTTCCTTTTTTTTGTCAAGTGTGTTTGCTGCTTCATCTACTTCACTCTATTTTTCTACTTTTCATATGTATTGTAATTTTGTTGTTATGTGAACGAAAATTTCTAGTAATCCAATTCTTCCATGAATGTTGTCTTCCAAATTTATATTTGCTTTGCTTTACGGGTTTACGCATTACGTATGAACGAGACAAGAAAAAAAAGAAACAAGGCGAAACAGAACGATTTAAAAATCAATTTATGAAATAAGGGTATGTAAGAAAAATAATGCAAAAGATATTTACAAAAAAATACAATTTATTAAAATCATATATATTAAATTTGTTTATTATATATATATATGTATATCATAACACTAGTATCATAATCTTTTTCCCAAACGCATATTATCATAACACTACCTATCATAATCCTTCCCCCAAATGCATGTTATCATAACATTATCTATCATAATCCTTCCCCCAAATGCATGTTATCATAACATTATCTATCATAATCCTTCCCCCAGACATATACTATTATAAACACTACCTATAATAAATATTCCCCCAATCATAACACTAGATTTATCATAACCCTAGAATTATCATAACACTAACCCTCCATAACTCTACCCTTCCTCCAAACAGCCCCTAACTGACTAAGGACATCCGCCACCAAATTAAACGAAAAAGATGAGATAGGGGTCACCTTGCCTAAGCCCTCCCATTACAAAAATTTTACTCCCCAACCTTATATAGTTCCAGTTAACCCCACAAGCCAAAACTCTTTTAGCATGGGGCTTTATCAAGGAACCCCAACCCGTATGGTGATAAGCTTTAACCTTGAGAATAAATGGGTGCATCCTTCTAGTCCCTAGCTATAGAATTAATAAGAGTAATAGGAGAAGATTAGTAGGTATTTAGAGGGGCATATCAAAAGGCTAGGAATTAGACTGTTACTTTCTGATGAAATTATTGCATATTTCAATATAATTTTCATGCTGATTATTTTTTAGTCATCCTACGTTCCTGAGTTAATTATTGTTATGTGAGATCCTAACATCCTCGCTCTGTAATCCTTGATTACTTCAACCTGCCACAAAAACTCTTTGGGCATTGAAAACAGTACTTGAGAGCACTTTGCTAAGTCTCTCAATCAAAATTTTTGCAATAGTACCAGGAGCTCTTTTCTATGTTTCTTTGCCTAAATTCTCGCAAGCCCAAGGGATTTTTATTTTTGTTGAAGCCGAAAAAACAACCTTACAAATTTCTTCCAAAGAAAGAATGGGCTTCCGACTCCTCCTTTTCACTAGCTAAAATGGAAATCCAGTTAACCCTTCCACAGATGGCCTTAAAGTAAGGCATAAAATTTCATGAAAAAATGAAGGCATAAAATTTCATGAAAAAATGAAGGCATAAAATTTCATGAAAAAATGACACTACTAGACAACGACGACAGTTAAAAATATGTCATTTAAAATTCTTAACAATTATTTTCAGTCGTTTTACTTGTCAAGAAAAGTCTATTATGATAATTTGGAAAAACTGTCACAATAAGTATTTTCATGATAAAAAATAAATGTCACATATCTTCTATTGTTGACAAATAACAAATGTCATTATTTATATCTTATGACAAATAATGAATATCACATATCTTCTATTGTTGACAGATAACAAATGTCGTTATTTATATTTTATGACAGAATAAATGTTACATATCTTCTATTATTGACAAATAATAAATGTTATTATTTATATTTTATAAGAATAATTAACTGTTATCATTTCACACATATAGTAATTATCTGTCGTTATTGGCATATTGGCAATCCCTATTTTTCTTGCCAACCTATCATATTACATAGACTAGTTCAATCACAAAGTACTATACAACACCCATATGGAAACAAATAGCCAACACTTTGATATATATACTTTAGCATACACTTAGTAATTTGTACAATTGTTGGTAAATGGTTTACAATGATAGAATAAACATGCACATCTTTTTGGTACCAACAACCTTAAAATAAGTACATTACAACCAAAATTTTGCTACCAACCCTACAAAAAGGCCTATAAATCAATCAGTAGCTCCAATATGGTTTCACTGCTCCAATGAGTTATCACACTTTAATATTTGTACAAAAAGATTGACTAATAACCATTTTTTGTAAAGTGTTTAAAAAAATCTACATGTAGTAAAGGTACATCGCAATCCTACAAAGGGAATAGTAGAGTTGAACATAATGAGAGTGCTACCATGACTTCATTACTTCAATATATTCTTGCAAAATCTAATAGGAAAACAAAAGGTTATCTATCAGTTCACACTACACATAACCATTGTCAATAATAGAGATACAAGTGTGCTTACCTTTCAATGAGTTGCACAGTCATTGATCTTTTCACAAAAAATTGATGTCATAATGCACACCAAAAACTATGAGTACCTACAATGTTGATTGAGTGGTGGTTTTAGTTACAAAACACTTACTAACCTATACCAATATTAGTCTCACGAAAGTCTATGTACACAACCCAAACCATAGACTATAATTATTTCAAGTTAAACAATACCACACATGCAAACTATGGTTATAGTCATCGATTTTTCCTCTATTTTCTTATCGGGGTAGCTAAAATTTGTTTCCTCAAATTCAAATTTTGACATGAGATGCATATACAAACATAAATATAAACTTTCATATATAACAAGGTTAGGTATACTTTATACAAAGGAACTATATGTCAAAATAAACTAGTAACTAACCCTATCTTAAGTTATTTTCAAAGAAACTAAATATAACAAGTGTTGCAAAAAATTTTTGGCACTGTCCAACAAAAAGAAAACACATGTACATTATTTGTTAGGTGGTTTCTTCACTTCTATATAACTGTGCAAGACCTATTAAAAAAAACAAAATTCATTTTAAAACAAAATTCATTTTAGAATTCAACTCAATACATCAAAGTCAACGTCAAGAATAGTAATTATATTTGCAAAGAAAATGTCCTTACCAAATACATAGATAAAAAAATTTATCATACTTAAAGAAAATACAATTTACCTTCACAAGGGCCTTGAAACTTAGTTCGAACACTTCTAAACAACCTTGAAATACAAATAATTAAATTCATAATATAAAACTCAATTCAATTAAAAACATATATTTTCAAACTCTTATCAAATCACAAATTATGTGAGCAAACCATACATAAATTCCCCTAACTTAATAATATAAATCCTCGATTATAAACATACTTATAGTTTAATGCAAAATCCTGACAAAAACACCTGGAAGAAAGCTCACAGATCTGTTCCAAAATTCACTTGATCCATGATCAATATTCAAATGTGATCAATATTCAAATGTGATCCTTCAAAGCTAGAACAAGTGAAAAGGCATCAACAAAATAAAAATTCTGAAACCACTTTCTTTTTTGAAAAAACACAAATCAATAACATTCAACAGTGTGAAAGGAAAACATAGCTTGCAAAATGAAATACAAAATTCCTGAAAGAATCAAGCACTATTAGTATCCAATAAAAATCAATAATTCCATACACATTGATACAATCTTATAAACCAAAAAATTGTTATGACACAAAACTTTGAAGAAACATACTACAACAAACTCATACTTCACTACTACTTTCCAAAAGATCAAGCCCAAGCCAACAGAAGAAGAATCAAAGAGCAATAGTGCAGTCTCATATATCAAACTATCCCTCTCTAATTAAATCAGAGGTTAGCTTGTAGGCAAGAAGAATCTTTGGAAATTTAATTCCACTCGAATCATCTCTATAACTACTACGGGCAACACATGCATGATCCATAAATGTAAAGAGAAAAAAGATGGAGATTATTCAAAATTATGAGAATCCAAAAGATTAAAACGTGATAAAACTGAAAAATAGAGAGAATTAGTAGATCAAATACCTGTCGTAAAGAAGATCCATGTCTTTTCTCTTTAATTGTCCTCTTTTCAGTTGCCAGCTAGTGCAATGGAATGGTGATGTATGAAATGCCTGAAACCAATGAATGGGAAATGGTTGAAATTAAAGAGAAGCGTAACAGGAAAGAGATAAAGACAAAACTTACAATTATGCCCTCTGGAGATTAGCAAAGTAAAATAAGAGATTAGCCAACAAAAAACCCATGTTGACTTTGTTTTCTGTGTTTTAGTACAGACAATGAGAATTACATTCGTCATAGAAAGAGAAAAAATTTATAACCAGCCTTGATATCTGAGCACAGGGCATATGCTTCATACAAATTATATATACATAAAAAATTTTTAAAAAAACATAAGTATGCACTAGAACTTATCAATGAGCAAACTAGAACTTATCAAACATAAGTATGCACTAGAAACAAAAATCATTTCAATAACCTGATAAATTTTTCCCGTAGTAATATTGTTCTCTCTCGTCAACGTTAAAATCGAGGAATCATTCATAGTTTCCCAAATCTAAATCAACCTGAAACGAGAAATATAAAGCCAAGCATACCTCAACTAAAACCGAAACGTGAAATTTAACCAATCAATTTTCCACCATGTCTTAAAGGAAAATACAGTGTCATTTTTGTATGGCTGGAATGGAAGATACCTCACTGCCATCATCAAGAACAAAAACTTCCCCATGTTCAAAAGGAGACATGGTACCAGCATCCATATTCAAGTACGGATCTGAAAATTCAAACACAACAGAGCGTTAAGAACCAACTCAGACATGTGCAAGAAACCGTACCGTTATCACTTTTCCTATCAACTATTAAACTTAAACAGACATGCATACCATCACCAGACCACTGAGAAACAATCGGAAAAAAAGAAGAAACTACGCTTTCTAAGAATAAAAAATAAAGTAGGTAAAATACTCGTTATCAGCACACCAACACGAAGAACTAACTAATCATACAAGTTGTACAACTTACTAATATAAAATACTCGTTATAGTAGATAAAATTCTACAAAAGACACTATGATGACCCAAAATTTGGAGTGAACAAGTTGTAGCTCAAGTGATAATGTTGATTTAGCATCTACCTGATTTGTTGATACCTTGGAGTGAACAAGTTATTTCATCTCACACCCAATGTTTGCATCTGTCTAACACATTATCATTCCAACCACCATTCAATAGGTTAAAGAAAAAACAAAATGCTCCACCTAGCAACGGTACCTGCTCAAGTTAAAAATTGTTAGTTATCTGTAATCTGTCTATGAGTCGTTGAGTTGAGCCCTTCAAAAGAAATCCAAAAGCTTTGATAACCCACACAGCCAGATTATGACTTCGTTGAAAACAGCCAACATAAGTTAATACTTCTTTAATTGAATGATCCTATGTCATCGAGGGTAAATTGAATCCAATTTTTCCATCTGTTCTTTGTTAATGATGGTTTACTTTAACAATATCTCAGCTAATATTGGTTTAGGACTGCCTAAGCATCAATTTCCTCTTTTTCCACTCTAAATAGAGCATTCCATTGTAATTTTTACTTGAATTATTACCTATAGAAGTGGACGGGATTCTTTGATATTCATAGAAAAGGAAACTCCTATCTATAAGATAGATGAGAAAGCAGTTAGAGACAAAGAAAAGGAACTTACCACTCCCCAAGAAAGTCCTTTCCAAGATTCATTACCAGATTTCTCTCCATATTGCCACACCAAACCCATTGCTGTAATCCTAACAACACAAGACTTATGATCTACAAATTATAAACCAAGGTAGTCACCAGCAAGAATTGATAGGGTTTACCATTCTTCCCTTTCCTTCAAGTGATTATCTATCAAATGAGTAACTAAAATCCATAGTTCATTCCATGACAATTAATCAAAGAAATTTCTAGATTTAGTACCGATTTATCATAACATTATAGTCTACCTTGGAAGTCCTTTAATGCCATTTTCTCTCCAAATAGTACAAATATTCATCAAACCACAATTAGACAAGAAATTAAAAATACCTTAGCTTACTAAAAGCTTATGAGTTTAGGATTAGTAACATACAAAAGTGAACCCTTTTCCTCTACATAATTCAAAAC